>NC_025993.2:176983397-177158941 GCF_000442705.2 Elaeis guineensis | reverse complement strand
TCATCCTTCAACTGGATGCATCGCTCGGTGTCGTGGCCGTGGCTCCGATGGAACCGGCAGTACTTCCGATGGTCGAGGCCCTTTGCCTTCAGAGGCGGAGGCCGTCGCAGGTATTCTTCCCCTTCGATCTCCATCAAGATCTGCGCACGGGGAGCGGAGAGAGGAGTGTAGGAGTCATACCTGGGACGCACCGGCCTCGGAGTCTGTCGGCGCGGTGATTTTTGGATCTGTCGGGGTGGAGAAAGCCGACTATTGGCCGGGGGCCTGCTTGGTTCGGCGGGCTCCCGACCTTTTCTTCGCTTCTCCTTCGGACCTCTGGGCTCGACCAAGCGTCGGTCGGACGCTCCTTCGTCCGTGCGCATATACTTGTATGCGCGCTCCAGTAGCTCGGCGTATGTTCGGGGGAGGGTCTTGTCCAGAGAATAAGTAAATCGGGACGACCTCAGGCCCCGCTTCATGGCTGAAACCGCCATGTCTTCGTTGAGGTCCCGGACCTCGAGCGTGGTCGCGTTGAATCGCGCCACGAAGTGTCGGAGCGTCTCGTTTTCCCCCTGCTTGAGGGAGAAAAGGCTATCCGACGTTCGCGGCGGCTTTCGGCTGGTGCTGAAATGGGCCACGAACGAGTGCTCGAGCTGCTTGAAGGAATGGATACTGCCCGATCGAAGACCGGAGTACCAAGCCCTGGCAGCCTTGCGAAGTGTGGCGGGGAAGCCGATGCAAAAAAGAGCGTCGGTTGCCCCTTGAATCGTCATGAGAGCTTTATAGCTCTCGAGGTGGTCGACTGGGTCGGTGGAGCCGTCGTATGGCTCCACGTTCGGCATTTTGAACCGACTGGGAATCGGCTCGTCGAGGACCAGTCGAGAGAGAGGCTGGGCGGTCTGGAAGTCGACGTCGTTCGAAGACTTCTGGCCGTCCATCTGCAGTTGGGTGAGTCGGCGGTCGATCTCCTCGAACCGTCGCTCGTAGTCGTCCGCTCGTCGATGCTGGGAGACCCCAGGGGTGGAGCCTCCGGAAGATTCTGAAAAGGAGGCCGACGGTGTGCGCGGCCGTTTCTCCTTCCTTGCCCGTTCCAACGGGGAAGGGGAGGGCCGCTGGGACCGTCGGTCGTCGCGCCATGGTCGTACCTCTTCCTCTCCGTGGGAGCGCCGTTGGGGGCGCTCGCATGGAGGCGACAGGGATCGGCGCGGTCGTCGGCGGCTGCTCCTGGAAGGCATAGGTCGGGCCGCCGGTTGTTGCTGGAGGCTTTTGACTGCGTCGGTCAGTACGGTCATCTGCCGTACGATGGCCGCGATCTGGGCCTCCGTGGTCACTGCAGGGCGCGGAGAGCTAGGCTCCGCCGCCGGTGGGGGCGGGGAGGCTTCTTCCCGGCGGGAAGAGCGCCTGACCGACCCAGTGACTCTCGATCGTTGAGCTCTTGTCTTTGTCATGCTGCTCCCCTTCCTGGCGCGCCAATCTGTTGCGGCCAATCCCCTCGTCGCCTGGTCGCCGGGAACGAGCGCCTGCAAAAAAAAGGAAGTCCACACTGACCGGAGGTGGCTCCGGCGGGGACCCTCCGACGGTCAAGTCAGAGAGGTGACTGGGCAACAGTGAAATGCAGACAGAGAGCTCTGAGAAAAAGAGAGTGAGGGGGAGGAGCGAGCCTGCGTATGTGGGAGAGACGGGCGGATCGACCCTTTGCACTGTTGCCTTCTCCGGTATATATAGTGGAGCTAGGTATAGCGCCGTCATTAATGGCGCGGACAAGTGAGGAACTGTCAACTCACTGTAGACTGTCAGAGCCGCCGTGAAAACGTCATGTCGCCGTGTAGCCGTCTAATCGCCAGGGTTGACCCGGCCCCGGGCGGGACAATGCCCCTAGGTAATTGTGCCGCATGTCCGTGTCAGGGCTGACAACGTCTGGCGACCGTACGGTGGTAGGTGGAGTCGGCCGACCCCAGGTCGGTGGCCAGCAGAGTGGCGTCAGACTCCTCTGTCGGTCGGCGAGCTTCATGTGGGTCGGCTACCAGACCTCTGGGTTTAGTCGGTCGGGAATGGACCGTGGAATGGCCGTAGTTAGCCGCTGATGGCGTCCGTCGGCCTGTCGCCCGACCGACGATCGGCCAGTCGGTCGGCCGGTCGGTCGGTCGGCCAGTCGGTCGGTCGGTCGGTCGGTCGGCCGGCCGGTCGGTCGGTCGGTTGGTCGGTCGGCCTTAGTCGGTCGGGCCGCCAGCCGGTCGGGCCCTCCGATAGTCGGTCGGTCGGTCGGTGGGTATCCCCCAACACTAACTAATCTTTTACAACGAGTATTGTACGTAATGTAAGCACTCCTAATGTGATCAAAAAAATGCACAAGGCCAGGACCCTGACCCACACCCCCTGTACACGTACTAGATTTCCTTATTTTGCATTAGATGGTGGTGAACCAAGGAGTGACCTCACATATATCCTACGGGAGAAGATCCCCAGAGAGGTCAAAATATAATACATGCCAGAGCTTAGTAAAATCCCACCTAAAACATAAGGTTCGCTTATAGATCTGATTGACCTCGCATAGTACATGATGAGGTGAAGCTCTCTGAAATTGGGACAGCAGGAAACCAAATTCCGGTAATGATAACTCTTGTATGTGATGGAACTTCTTTGCTGCAGTTGACCCAGGACACGAGCATGGCTGTCACCGTCGAAAACAATGTGCTTAAGATTCAATAGATCCAAACCAAGCTGTATGGTGCACTCCTAGGTACCGATTTACTGGTTTAGCACCGGTATGATACAGTATGTTTAATATGAAGTGATATGCAGTGGTACAATAAATCTTGAGCATGCGTGCATGCACACGTGTGCTTGATCCCTTACAACCATGGTAGCATCTCTATGATAACATTTGGTCGTGACATAAATTTTGGGGGAGTAAAAGAAATTATTCAAATAAGTTTGAAGGAATAGGACTACCAAGCAGATATTTATAACCGTTGAGATCTACTGCCCATAGTACGAAAATCATCTCCTCCACCCAACGTGAGGTATTGTCCGCTCTGGAGCGGAGCCCGGGCCTTTGACCCGATCAGCACCCTGCCCCTCATGGTTTTGCCCCGCAAAAGGCGCCTCACGTGGGAGAGGGAAAACCCGCACTAATAAGCAGTAGGTTCTCTTGATTGTATCCGGTATGAGACTTTCGGGCTCGATGCCCCCGATGCCCATCCCACAACAGCCCCCCCAGCAAGGGAGTGTACTGCTGCAGGTAGGGGACGGGATCCCACAGACGGCGCCAATTGTTGAGGTCTACTGCCCATAGTATGGAAACCATCTCCTCCATCCAACGTGAGGTATTGTCCGCCCTTTGACCCGGTCAGCACCCCGCTCCTCACGATTTTGCCCCGCAAAAGGTGCCTCACGTGGGAGAGGGGAAACCCGCACTAATAAGCAGTAGGTTCTCTTGATTGTATCCGGTATGGGACTTTCGGGCTCGATGCCCCCGATGTCCATCCCACAACAACATCAAACCCTAACAACTTATAGGGTTGTTTTGGATAGATGTTATGTGGATAAATTTGATGGATAGAATAATTTTAGATGCGTTGCTATATGATATCTAACAGGGTAAATGGAGTTTGGCTGGGGTTGACCTAATGATCGCAGAGAACATACGATTACAAGTTGAGCAGTGATAAGATGCCAAGTCCAAAGGCTACTTAATTCATATGAGAACTTGATATTCAACTTGAACATACTTGTTACACGACGTGGAGGAGTACTTGAGTGGTTACTACTTGCTAGAATGAGAAAAGTGGGAATGATGGGATATAAGATACATGGATGATAAGCATGGATGGTTATTAGCACTGGGAGCTGACAGCTACGTCGACTACCTAGAATGTATTTTATAAATATTTACATGTAACTCTGAGAGAGGATCTTTAGCCAATCAAACACTTATCTTTATTTTTACTTCGTGGTTGCTTTCGCCTTTAATTATTTTGCTTTATTCTAGTTTATCCCCAGTCCGTAGCTATTAATGTAGACTCATAATCCCAGTTACAACCTATATCTTAATCTTCTGAGTTCCGAGTAGGTAGTGTCTTGGTGATGAAATTTTTTGAAATTTTTCCAGATTGCCGTGCAGCAACCAGCAATGCAGTCACAAATTTACCTTTTGACGCCGTATAATTGATGTTTAGGGATGGCGCGGGCGGTTACCGGCTTTGGAATCGAGTTGTTGGAGATTCCGTTCACACCTGCGAACTACAAAGAAGAATACTAATGGAGTCCGGATACCCTGTAACTTTTGGCACATGGTCATTTCGTTGTGCCAAACTACTTGTGCCTCCAACGTATCGTGACCGAGACAGGTGTCATCAAGCTGGGCATCGCATGCGTCCACGTGTAACAAGCTGTGCACCTCACCGCTACGAACGCTCGCTCTTTCCTCGAATCATGAATACGATATTTATTGCTTCAATTTACGCGCCTCTGTCTCTGTGCGGTGATCCTTCATTGCTTTGGTCACAGCTCTCTTATCCTCACCGGCAGTGAAAGTTCGGTCCTCGTGCCGCCCCCGGAGATGCTTAAATAGCTGTCGGTCTTCTCACCGGTTACCCCCTAGCTGTCTCCTCTTGTTCCAGACTCTTCTAGCGCTCTTCCAAGGAGTGGCCTGAGGTAAGCCAAGTAGTGCTCGATCGATGCCGAGCGTTTGGAATCTTGGATTTTGGATACCATAAACGTTAGGGTTTAAGCAAACGATCACCGAATCGATTCTTTTTTTTGGCAATCCATGTATGCTTCTTTCTGCTTGGATTAATATGAATCTTGCCCCTGATTTTGCTTTGGTCTGGTTTTTTTTCTTTATGTTGATTTCTCTATCTGTCTCTTTTTTGGGTTAATTTCTTGCGAGTTAAGAATGATTTGTTGCATATATGATTTCCTAACCAGTACAAGTTGGATTGCTTGTTTGGCGAATTACTACTGATTTTATTTGATCATTTAATCCCTTATGAAACAGAAGTATAAAAACTAGCCATATTTTGATGGTTTATATTGCTACTGTTTTGTCGTTGATCAACTCTGTTGTTTCGTTTTTGGTAGATAGCTTTGATGCTAAATATACTTGTCTTCGTATCAAGTTTGAACATCGATGGACTTGTTTAATAGTAAACAAATTTTGTTCATAATTGCGATCAGAAATAGTTTTTTTTTACTGCTTTCCTGGATTTGCATGTTGATAAGTCATACAAACCTCATCTTGTTTGTAGTCTTGAAAATTTTCTTTTGTTTTTGATCATATATGTGTAGATCACGTACGAAAATGGCAAAGGCTGTTGCCGTTCTTGGTGGCACTGAGGGTGTCACAGGCACTGTGTACTTCACCCAGGAAGGAGATGGTAAATTATTTCTAGAAGTCTATAGGAATTTATTAATCGAGTGTTGATGCCTAAGTTTTATTTTTGTTCTTGGATCACATTCGTTAATGGAAATTTAACCTCTGCTTCAGGCCCTACTACAGTGACTGCAAACATCTCTGGCCTCAAACCGGGGCTTCATGGCTTCCATGTTCATGCTCTGGGGGACACCACCAATGGTTGCATGTCTACCGGTACTGAGCTCTCGTTTTGAGATTCAGATTAGTTATGTAGTTTCAGCTCATTATGTCAGTGATTGGAGTACTTGATCTGTAGGTCATTGTAATGTTTTTTTGCTCATGCAGCCGCAGATCTGTAGGTCATTATAATGTTTTTTTGCTCATGCAGGGCCGCAGATCTGTAGGTCATGATAATATTTTTTTTTGCTTATGCAGGGCCGCATTTTAATCCTCATGGGAAGGAACATGGGGCACCTGAAGATGAGAACCGCCATGCTGGTGATCTTGGGAATGTGACTGCGGGCGAGGATGGTATGATCAATTTCTATCACAACCACTTTGTGGTGCTACATTTTTGTTTTTATGACATTTAAAAATGACAACTTGGTAAGAGCAGTGGTTTTTTTTATATTCTTCAAGGGATTTATTGATGCATTATGCATGACTGGTTGCTGGACTACTAGATTTTTATTGTTTAATTAAAATTTTCTGTTGGTTTTGGTTTGATGTTTCAGGTACTGTTACTTTCAGCATTGTTGACAACCAGGTGATTTGATTGTTCCCTCTTTTTGTTTAATATGTTCGTGATGAGATAATTACTTTTCTTCCTTCTAACCACTGAAAGGTTTATTCACTTTTGCAGATTCCCCTCTCTGGACCAAAGTCTATTGTTGGAAGGGCTGTTGTTGTCCATGCTGATCCTGATGACCTTGGGAAGGGTAATTAGTGGTTCTCTGATACTATTGCTAAATTAATGGCATTAATATCTGGCAATATGTGACACTGATTTTTTTTTCGAGCATCAGCTTCTATATATTGTGTTGTTTTCCATCTATTTAATTTCAGTTTATTGCACAAAAAGCATCCTAGTAGTTAAAATCTGTGTTACTGCTAGCATTTTATGATTTGCTTGTTTCTCTTTTACTTATTGAAACTTTGTTTTAGTTGACCTTAAATCGGTTTATGCCAGTCGGTGCCCTTTTAATCTGGAGTGTGTGTATCTTTTTTTTTTTTTTTTAAAAAAAAAGAAGAAGATTGTAGCGAGTTTGGATGGTCAAGCATATGGAGTTTGGTGCATCAATATGGCATCCAAAACAGCATGCATGCTTTGGCTTTTTTTTTCCTTTAAGACAAAAAGGGCAGAACAAGTGTTTGTGTTGGCATCTCGTGTATTTGAGCACAGTATGATAACAAAGAAGCTGCCACACTGCTATGGTTTTATGCAGTTTGGCAATTTGTTCTACCCTACCCATTGCCCAATATCCAAGAGGACATATTATATGATATTTCTGAATCTGCAATCATGATGAAGCTCTCAATGTAGGCCTAATTGATGAACCTTTCTTTTCAAAAGCAGTTTTGCTAGTTTTTTTTTTTGAGTTTTAGTATCTCAGCCAAAAAAATGAATAAGCATGCAAAAAAAAAAAGGAAAGTGTTGAAAGTATGAGATAAATATTGAAAATAAATAAATGAAGTCCAGAAGATACCTTAGACATCATTGTAGAGTATATTGATGCATGCATGTATAGTTTAGGTTGTTGTGGTAAAGCTACTAATAAACTATAAACATTAAAAACTGAGAAAATGTTAAAATGCGTTATCATTAAGCAGCGTATTTGTTGTTCAATTCTTTTAGGAAAATATATCATAGTGCTGAAGCAATTTGCAGAGCTTTACATCTGTCCTAAAGTATCATTTCCAGTATATCGGAGGGGGTTGTACACATTGAGTGCACCCTATGACGAATCTAAATATTGCTGGAAGTATGATCCTTTGAGGCATGAGGTGCAAATCATGTTACTAGTGACATGAAAATATTTTTTATTGATATTAACAAGACTATCACTTTATTTATAGTTCCAGGTGATCTGCAGCCAAAGCTGACTGATCCATAAGGTTATGAAAGAGGGACTGAAAAGTATCTTAGAACCCTATTTGAAATTGGGACTTGGCACCTTGTAGGATTTAAGCTCAATATCTTGCAAATTTGAGTTTACATATTGAAATCCACTATTCAAGATATCCAATCTATTTTAGGCTTTCCTCACAAAGACCTCTCAAAAGCCCGTTCCCCCCTTGCAAGGGGGGAAAAATTTCGTAACCTTGTAAAAATTTGCTTTACTTTTTCTTGATTGCATCCAAACTTCTGTAACTTAAAATGTGTAAAATCGTAGTTTCAAAGCAATAAAATATTTCCCAGAAATCAACTGAATTACTAAATGGTTACAAAAGAATAACTTGCTCATATAAGAAATGACTCTATAGGCCAGTTTCAGCTGAAACTACATAACCATTGTTACTTATTGATCATATTTTGGGGAAAATGTAAAAATGTTCAGCTCTGTTTTTGTGAGTATCGGCTGAAAGTTAAACCATTTGACGGGCACAAATCCTAATTCTCTTCCTCTTTGCATCAGAAAGCATCTTCTAAAGGATTAGATATTGGTTTTGATTGAATTTTATTATATTAATATATTGATGAGATAATTTAACAAAGGATTTTGATTAAATTCTGTTCCTCAGGATAAAGTAGGCATGCTACTTATGGTGTCACCATTTATTGGGTGTCTTTCCATTACCCACAAGTTTTGTTTTTTCTTCCATATTCTTGTATTCCTGCTTTAAAAGAAACTAGTATTCCTTCATTCCAAAATATGAGCTCTTGTCAGCTTTAGTTACATTTGGTTTCCTTGTGAAGACTTTGAAACTCGGCTTTGGTTCTCTGGGTTCTGGCTGAAAATCACAACTAACAAAACTGAGGTTGAGAAATATTGAAAAAGACTGACCTCCCTTGATAACATTGGAATTGATTATCATGTTGAATTGAAGTAGAAGCAAATATTCTCCATATTGTAGGCAACCTGCCTTCATCCAACTACCCAACCCTATCCATTCAAACCCTGGTAAGTTATGTCCGTAATTTTTAAGCAGTTTTATGTGTAAAGCTCGTGTGTCTGATTGTAAATAGGTGTGCTATCGGGTCGGCTTGGGTCTGGGTCTTGGTTCTTACGAAATCTTTGTCGTGGTTCTTACAAAATCTTTGTTACCATATTCTGGTGATGTCTCCTACACCTGGTGCATGTTTCCTCACTCGTGTCAGAGGTGTCTGAAATTTGTGTTTTGAGACTTGGGTTAGGAGAATTTGAGTTCTAATCATATTTACCACTCCCACCCCCACCGAAAAAAAAAAAAAGCACACACCAACGCCCTCTCTCTCTCTCTCTCGCGCATGCACGCCCGTACACGCATTTTCTGCCCTCCATTTCTCTGAGTTCATCTGGGCAGATAAAGGCTGAAACAACTTTGCTCCTTTTCAGGTGGTCATGAGCTTAGCAAAAGCACTGGAAATGCTGGTGGAAGGGTTGCATGTGGTGGGTTTTCTGAACTTTATATTTTGTACGATGGTTCAAACTAAATTGTGTATTTCACTGCTTGTTCTACAGTTCCTACCCTGATGAGTTTGTAGTCTTTAATCAACCACATTGCCTTCTTGACTTATGGAGTCTTTTTTATTATTTTCCAGGCGTTATCGGTCTGCAAGGATAAGTTACTTGATCTGCATTTTCAGGGTAAGTTTGTGATGTGAGAGGGCCTATGTACCACAAGTCAACGGCATGTTTCCTTTTCTAAGTTTGTAGGAAAACATCAGCGCGATTGCTAAATAAGAAAGAATGTAGTTTTTGGACCCGCATGCTGTAGCATTTGTTGTGCTGTCACCTTCTATATATGTTGTTCCTAGGCAAGTATATTGTATGATTACCACTCGGCAAAGGTTGCATTTTGTCACTCAGTTAGCAAGCTTCGTTGTCTCGTATTGGATCTGATATCAGTATTATTTTATTACGATAGAGACACCAAAATGTACGTACGTCCGATATGGTATAGCATCAATCGATATGCCAAGTTTTGGCTTTTTTTCTTTTTTTTCTTTTTTTTTTTTTTGCGTCAGCGGCTGGTTGTTGAGCTCATCCATTTACTTTTTGTAAAAAAGATGGGTATGCGGAACTATACATTAAACAGTATAAACTCTGGTGTGTGTGAAGTAGCTAAACGGCGCGAACACGGGTCGCTTTTTGTCGGCAGATCTCCATCCTGGTTTGGTGATGTTCCTAGCTTGTTCCCAGAGAGTGCCCGGCGGCAGGTGGGACCCAATAAGTCTTCCTACTGGACATTGCATCAAGCCATGCTGGGGCCTTCTATTTAAGCTTGCTAATTCCCATTATTTTTGGTTGTGGCGTATGAGGGTTGACTGCTTTGAACCGTGGATCTTCGGTTACGTGCCTTCCAAAACTACGGTCTCACTAGCGGTACGGATTTTAAAACAACCAGCGGTATGGTGGAAGTTACATGGCATGCTTTGGTTGGCAGGATTGATCGTCAATTAATAGAGATATCAGGGGCACATCATTTCTATCATTACGAACACAAATTGGCTAAGCTTTATCTATTTAGCTTTCGGTGCTTGTCTGAGAGGTTGTTCTTTTCATTATAATTTGTTGAAAGAGAGAATGTATTGCCCCTATTTGGTAATGAGAGGGCATTTATCACAAGGATATTACTGTCATCAGATGTGATCGCCCCCGTCCATCCAAGCGCTTCCCCTCGTTCAAATTTAAGAGTGAATTTATCAAGAATTGACGAGAATAATTACCGGTTTCGCCGATGTGATAGCCGTCTCCGCATCCACTAGTTACAGCCATGCTGTTGTCCAAAATTGTCCTAAACAGTGCCTCCTGGGAATCATGTTCTACAGTGGAATGTAGAGGGACTTTTCCCATCTGGTTTTTAGTCCAAATATTTACGTACGGTAATTGTCGTCCAACAGCAGACGTGTCCTATAAAAGGGGAGAGATGTTTAAAAAACGAAAGTACTCCAGGAAGAACACCTCGAGTCCTTGAACCCACTCAACTACACCATATATCTAGAGAGCATTTTATTGGTTATAATCTTAAAACTAGCTACAATTTTAACTCAAATAGTAAAATATATTAAATTTCTGTATCAGCTCACAAGAGCCAGTAGCGCCATTTACCTTTTTTTTTTTTTTTTCTTTAGTGCAACCCAGATTTTGGGAGCTGCCTCTATTTCCCACAAAAGAGCTGTAAAAGCATATCAAACCAACCATTTGCATTAACAACAAAACTTGATGCATAATAGGAGGTTGATAATTTACATAAAATGTTAAGTCATCAAAAAATAAAAGGGAGAAATTTTCACTTATGGGAAAAGAAAAAAGAAAACGAATATAGAGAACATAATCTTAATTTCAGAAAATAAAAATATAACACCTTCCCGGACTTAGCTGCAATCAATTCTGCATGTGCTTGTGCAGTCAAAAATTTTGGAAAGTGGTATCAAAGCCAAGGTGAAATGGCATGTTTTGATCAGTTTGGACTCACCTTGCCAATGTAATATGATGCCGACTGGAGCATTACTCTTTTTGTAAGATCATCCACTTCATGCCCGTAGAAGACCATGATATCCGATATCCAAATTTCATTCAGGGCTGTCCTCGATATCTTGATTTGGTACTTGGTTATCTTCAGAGAAGCCTATGTATGGCTCCAACAAATCAGACAATCTTCCACATGGAATTCCAGTCCTTCAGGGTATGGGGTGAGGCAGCGGCAGCAGCCTCTCTTTCCAAAACAGTGAGAAATTTATCTTCAAATTCGAATACCAAGTACCTGTTTGAGCAAGCTACCCAAGTTTTGAACATTGAGAATTTAAGAATGTAAAAGGTGCAAATACTAATGCTGTATTTGGTTGAGATCATAAGAGAATAGATCGATGGGATTGAAAGGATAGATAGCCTCCATCCACTGTTTGATTCAAAAAGTTACAGGGAGATGGATGAAAAAGGTAAATTATCCATCCCCCCAGCCCACCATTTTGCATCTTTCCAAATTGGAAGGATGAATGATGGATAGATGGAGCATCGAAGGATGGACTTTAACATTGATAAAATTATTTTTTATTAATTTTTTTGATAAAAATATAATACTTCTTCACTTTTCATTAATATTTATATACATATTTTTATATATACTATTAATCATATATTATTAAATTTTATTAGTCATTGTTTTAATTTTCATATATAATTTTCATAATTATAATTAAAAATTAAATTATCTTCTATTTCTCTATTATATTTACTATTTTTAATTAACTATTTGTATAATATTAATTAACTATTAAAATTAAATTATAAATTAGTTAGTTATTTACATAATTTCACTATAAGGAAAGAGAGTTTCAGCGATGAATTCATTTGCGATGGAAAATATTAAAGTCGCAAATAATCGTATCAACGATGTAAAAAAATTTTCGTCGGTAATAAATAAATATTTACGATGATTATAAATTTTTATCGTAAATAAAAAATATTAGCGACGAAAATTTTTTTTTGTCATAATAAAGAGCTTATTTTCGAAGAATATTTTTGTCATAAATATTTTTTTTTAAATTATAAATATCTAAATATTAGCGACGATAAATCTTTTATCGGTAATAGTTAAATTTTTTACGATGAAAAGATCGATTCCATCATCAATTATTCTTATTTACGACTAAAAATTTTCATCACTAATATTTAAAGAAAAATAAAAAATTAAATATTTTTGATTATTTGTGACGTAAGTCTCAGTAGTAAATAATTTAATTATTTGCGATGAAAATACATGTTGTGTCGCAAATAATGATTATTAACGACAAAAATTTTCATCGTTAATACTTTAAAAAGTTAAATAATTTAAAAATTTAAAACATAAAGATTATTTACGATGAAAAAATAAATGTCGTAGATAATTAAAATATTTACGATGGAAAGCTTTTTTTCCATCGCAAATTATCAACCATTTACGATGAAATTTTTCATCGCTAATATCTGAAAAATAAAAAAAAATTTCAAAAAGTAAGGTATTTGCAACCTAGCAAAAATTTTCGTCGCCAATAAGCGATTTTTTACAAAAAAATAATTCATCACAAATAATTAAAAAAATTAAAAATTTAAAAATTATAGAATATTTACAGTGAAACATGTTTCGTCGCTAATATTGCTTATTTGCGACAAAAATGTATATTCCGTCATAAATAAATATATTTTAAAAATTTAAAAGTAAAAGATAATTTACGATGGAACTTATTCGTCGTAAATAATCAACTATTTATAATGATAAATCAAATTACCATCGCAAAATCGTTACTTATTTACGACGTATATCTTTCATCGCAAATATTTGAAAAATAAAAAAATTTAAATTTCAAAAACTAAACTATTAGCGACGATAAAAAAAATTTCCATCGTTAAAATAGTTTTTAACGATGAAAAATTTCGTCGCTAATGGTTTAAAAATTTTAAAAATTTAAAAAAATTTTCTATTGAAGGATATATATTATAGCAATTTTTTTATATTTATAAAAAATATAAAATAGTTTTAGAAAATAATATATGCAAAATAAAAGTATGTAAAATATTAAGATGAATATGTAGTAATATAAGAAAATTGTTGGAATCATACTTAAAATACCATATGTAATTTGAAAAAAAATAATAAAAATTTTTATCATAAAAAAATTATAAATAACTTATAAAAAATAGTAAATATTAAAATTAAAAATTTACAAGAATGATGGATAGAGTGGGCCAAAATATTTTAGAATATGTGACTGCATTTTATCTAATTTTATCATTAGTTAGTTCATAATTATCATATATATTAAATTTTATATATATTATATTTATAATGACATATTTAAAGAAAAATTTTGATTTTGTTGCTTGTGATCTTTGAAAATCTCATTTTGTTTTATTTCTTAGTTATACACATAAGTAATAAATAAAAATTTAAAAAGGTTGATGAGCTGATATGGATGAAGGAAAAGTATATGTGGGGTATGGATTGAACCTACTTTAACCTGTATGTAAACCAAACACAATTTAACCCATTGACACCTCTAGTTTGAATCATGCTTCTGCTCGACTTTGATTGATCTTCCATCCATTTTAATTAATAAATAAAAAAATAAAAAAGGTGACATGGCAGTAGATCAAGGAAAAATTTTGCACCCCATATCTGGGCTCTGATGCTAAAGAGGCCTGGTTCTATTTGCCGAAGGCTCCATTAAGTCTTTTAGACATGATCAGACTCAAATTTAGCTCATTTTTTATATAGTTCTCATTAAATCTAAACATAATACGAATTCTACAAAATCTAAATAAGTCGGACAAAATATGTGATGCCTGGGAAACAGGCCATGGAAGTATTAACATTCAATGAAAATTTAAAGATAGATATGGTCCCAACTGTGTGGGCCATGAAAGAGGACCAGATGAACTTGGTCACATACTTTCTAAACAACAACATCAGAGAAGAAATAAGCAAGGTATTTTTTTGACCTCTCAAATATCATCATTTTTCGCATGAAACCCTAAGTTAATTAAAAAATTTACAGTCAAATCCTTGAACTTGCTTTCAGTGAATCAATGTGGTCCTGCCGTCTATCTTGTCAATTGGATATGAAAAAATTTTATCATGCGAGCATCATATAATTACTTATAAAAAATTTATAAATAAAAAAAAAATTTAGTAATTATTAGTGATGAAAGATAATTTTCGTCGCTAATAACGTAATTAGCGATGAAAATAATCATCGTAAATAAAATTTTTTTATTGAAAAATTTTTGGCAGGAACTATTAACGATGAAATCCTATATTTTCATCGTAAATAATATTTTTTGAGAAAAAAAATTTTCCAACGAAGAAATTTTTTTTTGACGAGAACTATTAGCGACGAAAATTTTATTCGTCACTAATAAGCTTATTAGCGATGAAAAATTTAGTTTTTGTCGTAAATTTATTTTTCGTTTAAATTACTGACGATGAAAATTAATTATTAGCGACAAAAATTTTCATCGCTAATACCCCGCGTCTCGTCATGTCCCATCTGAAACCCATTTTCTTCTTTGTTGCCCCCCCGCCCTCACTCGGCATTCTCTCGTGCTCCCCCCGGCGTCCTGTGTCTCTCCCCCTGTCCGGCCGCCGTCGCCGTCCGCAAAGCCGTCGCCAACACCACTGTCGAGGTGAGTTTTATTACTTTTTTTTGGGGGTTCGGGCCGGGGATGGGGACTGCGTCGAGGACCGCGGGTCGGGCCCGTGGGACCTGTGGGCCAGGGCCGCAGGGCCTACGGGCTGGGTTTGACGGCCTGGGGCTTGGGACGGGTCTTGCGAGTCATATCCGACGGCCCGGGGCCTGGGACGGGTCCGGCGGGCCAGGGTCAAGGATGAGGACGGGTCCGGCAGGCCAGGGCCAGGGATGAGGACGGCGGTCCGAGGCCGGGGACAGCGGTCTAGGGCAGTGGGGACAGCAGTCTGGGGCCGCGAGGCCTGCGGGCCAAGTCGACAGGCCGAGGCCAGGGATGGGGACGGCGGTCCGACATCGATGGGCCGGAGATGGGGGCCTGCAGGTCCGGGCTAGGCCGTGGCCGGGCTGGGTCCGGGTCCGAGCCAAGGCTGGGTCGGGTCCGAGCTGGGCCAGGTCCGTGACAGGGTTGGATCGAGTCGGCTGGGCCGGGTCGAGTGGAGCCGGGGTGGGTCGGATCGGTTCCGGTCCGGGCCAGGTCGGGCTGGGGCGGGTCGGGTCTGGTAGGGTTCGGGTCGGGTCAGTTCCGAGCCGGGGCCTTCGGGGATGGGTTCGAGGATAGGGCAAGTCGGGTGGGGCCGGGTCGAGGCAGGGCAGGCCAGGTCGGGTCGGGTTCGGGCTGGGTCGAGTCGGTTTCGGGTCGGGTCCGAGTCGGATCAACTCCGGATCGAACCGGGGCCTTCGGGGATGGGTTCGGGGACAGGGTCGGGGTGGTCCGACAGGTCGAGTGGGGCCGGGACTGGTTGGAGTCGGGACAGGCCGAGGTCGGATTGGGTCGATTTCGAATCGGACCTGATCGAACCAGACTGAAATTATTATAATTGTTGTATATTATTTTTTAGTATTACTACTGAAATTATTTAATTATTTGATTAATTATTTTTTTACTAACATAATGTACATTGCTATTACTTATTACAATTAAATTATTTTATGTACTGTTTTGCATGCTGCTGAAATTATAAAAAAAAATATTTTTATTTTAGAGAAAATTCTATTGAAATTTCTGATGAAGAAAATTTAATACGAAATTATTCTTTTTTGATAAATTAGAAATCCATCTTCGAATGCACGTTCAAAAATGATACTTAAATTACATTAAGTCGTAGATTTCCGTTCAAGTTTCGATCTTCATCGAAATCGAAATTTGGATATCTCGTATTCGAACTTTTTAAAAAAATAATAATATTATTGTTGTTAATAGTTGATATTTCATTTCATTATATGGTATTCAGTAGTTATCTGTCTATTGTTCTCCAGATATATGGTGGATAGGATGCATAGGCACCATATCCACATCGTATATTTGAAGAATCAAGAAGAAATACTACCAAAATTTTTATGAAAATGAGATGAAATATCCACTAATAATAATAATAAGATTATTACTTTTCTAAAAAGGATAGGACCACACCTGTTAGTAATGATTTGAAAAAGATAGGATCATACATTTTTACTTCATTAAGTTGTTGTAAACACATTTTCTGTGTTAATATTCAATCTGCATATATTTTTTAATATATGTTATTTTGTATCAAGTGATCCAGATCTGGATTCGGATAGGGATTTTGGCTGGAATTCGAAACGCGATTCAGTCCGAAATTCATATCGGGATCTAGAATACCACTGAACTTTTTTTTGGTTGTTAATGATTTTGTGTTTGTTGTTAGATGAATATCAACAAAAGTTGGATGAATGCTAGAGGTATTTTTTTTGCCTGAATATCGAAAAAGAGTTTGAGATTTCATTGACTTTGCACGGCATAAGGCTGACAGTGCTAGTCGGATAAAGTATCCATGTAAGAGATGTGTCAATATGGTATATTGTCACATAACACTTATTAAAGAACATCTGCTACAATATGGTATGAATAAGAAGTATACTTGTTGGATATGGCATGGGGAGGGTGATCCGAATGAAGTGGTGCGCGATGATGACGATACTGAAGATGATAGTGATACTGCTAGACCTGTCGAACATAATGGTATTGAAGAATTGTTAGATGATTTACATCAAAGTACTTGTTCAAATGTACGCATGAATATTGCTGCATCTGAAAGCAATTCTGATTATGAACATAATATCAGGCTTGAGGTAGAAGGGACTTCTAAATAATTTGCAAAGCTTGTAAGGGATTCACGAGAGCCACTCTATCTAAATTATACAAAATTTTTCAAGTTAGAATTTTTGATAAAATTGCTTCATATTAAAACTGTGAATCGATGGAGTCAGAAGTCATTTGATCAAATTTTAACATTGATTAAAGCAGCTCTGCCCGATAGAGAGAGACTTCCAAAATCATATTCTGAAGCAAAAATATACATGCGGAAAATGAGACTTGGCTATACTCCTATACATGCCTGCATAAATGATTGCATATTATTTTATAAGGATAACGAACAAGCAACTGAATGTCCGAAATACGGTGAGCCTAGATATAAAATCGATATTAGGAAAGCAAAGAACATGCTTCAAAAGATTTTGAGATATTTTTTATTGATTCCAAGACTTCAAAAGTTGTATATGTCTACAAAGACAGCTGAAGAAATGAGATGGCATTATGAGCAGCGGGTTCCGGAGGAGAACATACTTAGCCACCCGACTGACTCTTTAGTGTGGAAAGACTTCGATGCAAAGCATCCGCACTTTGTGAGTGACCTGCACAATATCCGGCTTGATCTAGCGACAAATAGATTTAATCCCTTTGACAATCTGAGTACCTCTTACAGTATGTGGCCTGTGATACTAGTTGTATATAATGTGTCACTTTGAAAGTATATGAAAGAACCATTTATTTTTATGTCACTGTTGATTCTGGATCCAAAAGTACTAGGTAATGAAATTGATGTATATCTACGACCTTTAATTGATGATCTGAAGGAGTTATGAAAAAATGAGGTACAGTCATATGATTCTGTGAGTCGAAGTAATTTTAAGTTGCATGCTTCGATTCTATGAATCATAAATAATTTTCCGACATATGAAAATTTATCTGGATGGAGCACCAAAGGATATCTTGCATGTCCAATATGCAATAGGGATGTATCCTCCTTACATTTAAAGCACAGACAGAAAATATGTTTCATAAGTCATCGATGGTTTCTTCCTGCTAATCATTCTTGGAGGATCTGTTATAATCAATATTTTGATGGTAAGTCCGATCGACGTCCGCCACCTAAGAAATTAAGTGGAGCAGAAATTTTTAAATAACTTGAAGTCATTGAAAACGTTCAATTTGAAAAAACATCGGATATTCACAAGCGAAAGCATACTGAAGCTGTGCTGAATTGGACGAAGTGAAGTATCTTTTTCGAACTGCCATATTGGAAGCAGCTACTACTTCATCATAATTTAGATGTAATGCACATTGAAAAGACTATTTATGATAATATCATCGATACTGTATTAAATATTTCAGAAAAAATAAAAGATAGTACAAAAGCTCATCTTGATTTGCAAGAAATGAAAATCCGTTCGTCAAAGTGAGAGATTTTTTATGCCACCCGCATGTTATTCGCTGTTTGGAGAGGAAAAAAAGAATTTTTGTGGATGGTTCAAAACCGTAAAATTTCCTGATGCACATGCTTCAAACGTATCGCGGTGTGTTGTAAACAATGACGGCAATATCTCCGACATGAAAAGTCATGACTCCCATGTGATAATGCAATATTTGCTTCCTGTGGTCATGCGTGGCTATTTGGATGGTGATGGTCAAACTGCATTGATTGAGCTGGGAGTGTTCTTCCGAGAATTGTATTGTCAAAAATTGAAGATTAACTTACTTGAGAGATCAGAGAAGGATATCGTACCCATTCTTTATAAATTTAAAAAAAAAATCATCATTATTTTTTGATATTATGGTGCATCTGGCTGTTCATCTTCCAAAGGAAGCTCTTTTGATCGTACCGGTACATTATCGATGAATGTATCCTATTGAAAGGTAAAGAAATTATACGTACTTTGTCATATCAATTATAAGATGTAAATAAATTTTTAAAATTTAAATTTATTTTTTTTTGTAGATTCTTGTGCACCTTAAAAAAATATGTGCGCAATAAAGCAAGGCCTGAAGGATCTATAACGGAAGCATATGTAGCTACCGAGTGTGTCACATTCTGCTCGATGTATCTTGATGATATCGAAACAAGATTTAATCGTGCAGATCGTAACGTAGACCGTGAATGGGGTGACAATGAACTGACGTTGTCTATATTTAAACAAATGGTTCGACCTACTGATGCAAGGAGATGAATTTATGGACGTGAACGAGCTATCCAAAACACACTTTTACGTTCTAAATAATTGTGAAGAAATTGAAGATTTTATTGAGTAAGTATCATCTTATCATACTGTTTAATAATTAAAAAAAAAATTTATATCGATATAAAATTAAAAATTATAATTTCTTACAATGAGCATAAGAGTATACTATGCAAAGAGAATAATATGGATGCCGATGATCGACATAACAGAAAATTTACAAAATAATTTGGTGCTCTTGTAAGTTGCATTAGTGATACGTTATTTATTTACTTATAAATAATATTATTTGAACCAACATAATTTTTATCTTATGATATAGATGAAATATAAGTATTTCAATAAAAAAATGAGTGCGACCGATGAGTTGCATGATTTAGCATGTGATCCCGATCAAAGGATTAATCACTACACATCATGTATCATTGAAAAAAATGAGATTTCATACAAGGAAGCTTGAAATGTAACGACAAACCCAAAATAATAGAATTGCTACAACAGAATATGAAGGAGATGAAGAAATTGATTATTATGGTATATTAATAGATATCATAGAACTGAAGTATGAATCTAATAATTTTATATTTTTATTTTATTGTGATGGTGGGATATTAGTAATAAAAAGATCGGTATTCATATCGATTTACAATTTATCAATATAAATCTTGCACGAATATGGTACCAAAATGAGCCATATATATTAGCAACCCAAGCGAAACAAGTAATATATTTGAAAGATCTAAAGTATCGAGGTAATTGACATGTTGTATAAAAAATAACATCTAGAGACATATATGACATACCAACTCGATTAGAGATGGTTGAAAATTCGGATTTACATGAAGAAGAAGCTTTTCAGCAAGAAGAACAAATATTATCCAAGCTTTTGGTTGATGACGAACTTATAACAGCACCTTTGAATAGGACAGATCTCCCGTCCAATGAAGTTGAAGCTGATTTTATATTTAATCTTGATGAGTCGGAGGGCGATGATCAGTTCATAAATAACGATGAGATAGAAGACGACACATATATCGATTACTGTGATTCGGACGACGATCTATATATCGAGAAAGATACGAATATTGATGAGTAAATCTATATTCTTCATTCAATTTTATCTTCCAATAATGGTATGCGATATAATTATATTCATTAGAATATTATTTGATTTCTATTATTATTATTCAAAATTATATTTATTTATATCTCAATTCCTGCAGATATGGCACCAGGAGACAGACGACAATGTTCGCATTCATAGCTCGCTGCAGATACCTCGAAGGTTGAGGCACCTCCACCGATCTCCATTGCCGCACCGGCTCCACTGTCAGAGGATCCTTCACCGGCAGGTCCCAGTGAGCCGAGTCGCAGTGAGACGGATCTCAGTGGTATTAATTATTACACTTTATATATAATAAAATTTAATTCTTTTATTTGGATCATATTAATGATTTATTTATTATTGTTTCAGGTGAGTCCTCATCGGTGGTGAGGCGAGGGCGAGGTCCATCGAAGAACCTCACTCTGGAGCATTGGAGATGCGAGCACCTGGGACAACGTTTCTGGATCGAGATACCGACCGGCTATGCCAGACCCATTAGGAGATGGTGTGAGCCATGGTAGACTGAGCTGGGCATCATATGCCACAGTTATGCCTCCGTGACATTCTTCGATTGACATCATATTCTACCAGCTCAGAGAGAAATTTTTTACACCCACTTACAGATAAAATAAATTATATTATGAATATTTAATTTGCATAGTATTCTTCTAATATTTGTTATTGGCAGGGTGTATTTGATATCGCTGATTTTGAGGAGGATCGTGTGAGGCGAGCCATCGACACTCAGTTATCGTTGCGTTTCAAGGACTATCGCCATCACATGCATCAGCATTGGTATCGGATGGTGCAGGATCATGGGGAGGAGGCAGCACGGCAACAGCCCTATGACAGCATTATCATGGATGATTGGACTACCATATGCTGGCATTACGAGGATCCGACATATCAGATTACACATCTAAATTTTTTTTAGAGTTTAATAACTTAATCATTTATTCTTAAATTAAATTTTTTATCTACTAATTTTATTGATAATTTTACAAAGACGATGTGCCCAGAATGTGGTGAACTGGGCAAGATAGATCGTGCCACATTGTGGGGATTCAAGATCGTTTGCTCGTCACATAGAGCACATGGTAGGTAATTTTTAATTTTTAATTAGCATATAATTCTCTAGTTATTTAAAAATTTTTTAATTAATTCTCAAATTACAGAAAGATGTTGAGAGTGGCGAGCTTCCTAGTATGATCGATATCTACCAGCGGATCCACCAATGACAGTCGGAGGAGTGGACGATGGGGAGCCAGAAGCTTTTTGTAAGTTTTTTTAATTATTTTTTTATTTACAATCTAATTTTTATTACAAAATTAAAATAACTATAATTTTAATTTTCAGAATCGTATGACGGACACGAGATCCCAACCTATCCCTGAGGGCTCAACCATACTAATAGATGATGAGATCTATGATCGAGTGCTCGGTATGAGATCCTGTTATGTTAGGGGTCTAGGGAATGAGATCACTGCTCCCTCATCCTCACGCTTATCTAGGACGAACATCCATTCTACGTGCGAAGCTCGACTGACAGAAATGCAGAGACAGACTGTCGAGGATCGACAGCGAACTCGGGAGTTGACTGCACGCATCGACGACTATCAACACTTCCACATCCAGATGATGGAGCAGATGGAACAGATGGAGCAGACGATACAACTGATGAGGCAGCAACAGGCCGATCCGAGCTCCATCGAGCACTCCCCATCCCCAGGTCATTCTCCAAATGTCAATATTTGACAACTTATTGATATACTTTTTTATTTTAAATATCTTATAATTTTAATTAAATATAATAAAATAATAAAATTTATTTGTCAGTTTATTGTGTAAATTTTTTATTTTAATTTTTTTAATTTATAAAAAATATTATACATATAAATTTAAAATATATATTCATAAAATTTTTAAAAAAATTATGACTAAATTATTAGCAACGAAATTATTTTCGATGAAATATTCATCGTCAAAAATATTTTACTAACATAATTTAATTTATCAATAAATATATAATTAACAGTGACGAAAAATTATTCATCGTAAATAATTATTAGCAACGTAAATTTTCATCAGAAATTATCTTATTTGCGACGAAAATTTTAATCGCTAATATTATTTAAATTTTTTTTCTAAAAATTTTTTTATTAAATTAATAGCGATGAATTATTTTCATTGCAAAAAATATTTTTTGCGATGTAAATTTTTCATCACTAAAATTTTTGAAAATAATAGCGACGAAAATATTTTCGTTGCTATTAATTTTTTATTTATCACCGATGGTTTTTTCGTCGTAAATATCTTTTTTTAGATTAAATTTTTTCGATTTTTTTTAACATCGAAAAATATTCATCGCAAATATCTTTTATTAGCGATGAATTTTTTTTTTCATCGTAAAATATTATCAACAACGAGATTATTTGCAACGAAATATTAGCGACCAAAATTTCGTCCCTAATATGTATTAGCGACGAAAATCGGTTATTAGCAACGAAAATTTTTCGTCGCTAATAACCTATTTTGTTGTAGTGTTTATTTATGAAATCATATATTAAATTAAATATTTATATAATTTTAAATATAATTATATATTATAAAGATTATAAGTTTATAGATTGTTTATTTCTTTAGTATAAATAATAGTTATAAATTGATAATAATAATATTTTTATCAAATGATAATTTAGTAAAATATTATACAAGTATCATCTATCCTTCCTCTTATTTCTCCTGTATCAAACAGAGGAATAATCATTTTCACCCATCCTTCCATATTTCACCAAACATATAAGTGGATGGATTGAAAATCCATCTATCCTTCCTTCAATCCATCCTTCATACCAAACAGAGGGTAAAAAAAAACCTTTTAACATATAACACGATGGCACTCATAGCCAGCAAGATGAGCGAGATGCCGGATATTCTTTATTCGAGTTCCATTAAGCCGCAAAACCTATAGCGATCATTAGTTCACTCATATTACAGTAGATGATATGATAATTGATCAGTAGTGCAGCAACTAATGAAATTGAGAGAGGTTTACTTGTTGATTGCCGATATCTTCATATTCAATATTCGCCACATTTGCTAAGCCGTAGAACATACAAGGAAAGAAGAATAATCAAAAATCATGGAGTTGATTTTTTGTAGGAAGAAAGAAACAATATCCCTGCAAAGAAGGTAAAGATTTCAGACTGTACCATTAGGTGATTATAAACATGTACATTTTGGCAAGGATGACTAGATATGAGATCCAGCATATGGTTAAAAAATAGAAAAGAACATGAAAATGAAAACATGCATACTAAGACAAGCCTAGATCCTCTGGCCATCACCATGTGGCCTTCTCTATGTACACATAATGACAGTCCTGCATGGTAAGGGAAGTACGCAGTAACCTGCTTTAGGCCCAGCAAGGTTCTATCTGCACCCAGTAGCCCCACCCTACAGGTCAGTTACCACAGGGGCACAAGGGAGGAGATCACATGATTGTGACTAACATTGCTCTTAAAATATCACAATTCACAATACAAATGATAAAATGGCCCTAAACATTCTGGATCCCATCCAAGCATGGGTTAGGATCGGTATAGAGTTAGAAGATTCAGATCCATATGATGGACTATACATTATGAACTTGATTACACCAATTACATACTAAATCATAGGCACGTCCATTTTCTACAATTTATGTGACAATGCGGCTTTTAGATTACTTACCAATAGTGATTCTCAAGTAGTAAAATTAGCAAGCCTGTTATTGAAGTTCATAGAGTTAAAAACAAAATGCAATGTTTTTATATTTTTATAGCCATATATTAAAGTATTGTCTTTTTCCCCCTATAATCTATCTAAATCGGTAATTAAATTGATAGATAGTTTATGAATTCCTTCAATAACAAACAAATTATTTGTTCCATGAGACATGCTATATATGGCCTAAATTGCTGAAAATTAGACTATTTTTATATATAGCTTTCTATTTGCCGTTTCATCTACTTTATAATTGACTCATATCTCAATCTCACGTCTTTTTATATTTAAAAGGTTTTGAAAGAAATCATTAAAAAAGAAAAAAAACTAATCAATTACGATTGATCCGCAACCCAATCCGACCATTCTACAATTTACAACTCGATCCTGGTCTTAACATTTTGGTGACTACGATGTACCTGCAACCTAGTCTTTACGGTCCAATTAAAGTATGTTCCCTTTTCACATCCTATCATATAAGTACAATCTGACTCAGGTATCGGCTTGCTGCCCGGAGTACTAATGGTGTTGTGAATGCTGCTGCAGTGGTGCTATGATATATAAGCAAGTGAAGCTTGAGGATGGCAGGGATAGCTAAGTCCTTCAATTACAGAGAATCAGTTGGCTTAAGGTGGAAACCTGTTTGGTGGGATGAGATACTGTATTTTCTATTTCTCAATTATAAAATCACTAGGTTTACCATAAATGAACAAGATCTAACCATCAAGAAGAAACATTAAGGTTCTGTTTTTCTTGGGAAAATATCTGTAAATGGAAAAAGCTGAGACATCCTCCAAGACAGAACTTCCCTTCCAACTCTTACTCCAGCTCCCATTCAGGTTTTCTAAGGTGCTCCAATATCAACATGCTATGCAACAACAGAAAGATTTTCATCTGAAAAAGCATTAGCTAACCTGTGATAAAATTAGCACCTCTTCTCCTTTTAACCTTGCTAAAGAGTAGCGTGCCTTAGCCAGTAGTATTAGCTGACCATGGACAAGCACCTCTACTGATGTAACAAGGTAGCATAAAAAGTGCTTGATCACAATCATTAATTTTCAAATGTCAGAAGCATGAGAAACTAAATTTTAACCTTGATTCTTAGTGTATCAAGGTTTACAAGCAGATCACCATAAAAACAATTACTAATTAGTAACCGAGGATTTTGGCAAATTAACTACTTACTCTATAAATGGTCCTGACAGTGGAAGGCACACAAGACCTGAAGCCTGCCCACTTCAATGTGATATGGTACCTTAAAAGGTGAAAAAAAAACAGGATTTTTGGTAACTAGAGAAGAAATGGATCGTAAATAGCCAAGAAAACATCAAGTCGGTTTGGAGGTAAAGTAAGACTCCAGCTACTCACTAGATGCACCAGTGGTTGCAAAACAGTCTTAACTTTCATGTAGAATCCTTCTTGAATTATACCAAGCTCCGCTAAATCATTAGAAAACCCGATGATCCAAAATATTAATATGCTTAAGAGCCTGAGCAACACCACACCTGAACACATATAAAATAATCACAGATTTTCAAATTAAGAAGGTCAGAAACACGCATTTTATCATAGAGATACAGTGCCTGACTAAAGCATTTAAATCAAGGGTTTAAATCTCAGCATCATGCCTCACTTCTGGGATGGTATGGTACTAGGTCAAGACATACTAAAACAGTTAGTAATAAAAAGAAAAAAAATAAAAATAAAAAAGAAAGAAAGAACTGTCTCCATATCTGTCCCAATCTAACCCAACCATCATGGTGCATCCCAAGTGTCGGGACACCTAGGAAGGTCAGGACATCCTCTTTCAAGAGTACTGGTATCCCACAGGTATCCCTGGTCCCAGTTTCACGATCCTAGTTCTTTAGTTTAAGCCACTCTAGAGTATATTCTATAAATTTATCTTAAAATATATTAAAATAAACCTATTTTACTTCCATGTGGAATGCATATGCTCAGTGTGCTTGTATTGAGAAACATAGAAATTCTTCATTAGGTCTACACCATTTCACCAACAATTACTATTAAATAAGATATAGTACAACCCAAATGAGCATACCCACTGAAAATGGCTATATTAAATTACCCCTTATTATGATGGTACATGTGTAGAATGAGAAATACCTAAGTTGCAGGAGTTCAAGAAAGCTCTTCATCCTATCTCGCAGAGAGTTCCAATGTCAGAGTATGGAGTCTTACAAAACCTAGGTGTTTGTTATAATGCCACAATTTCAAATTAGCCATCACAAGAATCGTGCATGTTCCCTTCTTCAGTATTATTGTTCTTTTCTTTTCCCATGCTGAAGTCCGTGAAGGCATGCAAATAATCAGTAATTCCAAAAGATTTGGTTGCTCCTATATTGTTTTCTCAGGTATATCGATACTAGGTTGGAATAAGTCCATCCCCTCTGCCTTGTGGACTCTAGCAGGGCCTCTGAGCTTGAATGGAAATCCCCCTTCCCAAGGGCCTCAAACACCAGCGGATCAGTTAACATCACTGGAGCACTCTCAGCATTCATTTTGTCTAAAGCAAAAGATAGGTTCCTTCCAAGCCTTCTCTCCAAGTAAGCATCAACAAGGCAACCATATGTCACAAGATCCGGGATGACACCCTCATGCTTCATGTGTTCAATGCTTAGATGGAGATCCCAGAACATGCACATCCTTGAATATGCCAAAGCTCGTATATTGAAGGTAGTGAGATCAGGTGAAAAGCCAGCACCCACCATGCTTATAAATTCTCGCTGCAGGCTTTTCATTTTGAAATTGGCAGCATAAGACAACAAGAGTAGGTTCCACAGAAGATTGCCCACATTACGTCTGCCAAGACCCACACCCCTCAAAAACTCACCTAATTTGTAAAACCTCCTCTCACTTATATAAGCAGATGCCATCGCCCGTATTGCTTCTTTCTCTATAAGAATTCTTGACTTCTTCATGCGCCCATATGCGGCTTCCATCTCTTCTATCGAACCAAACAAACTATAGTACTTGACAAAAGCATTCCCGGTCATGGAATCAACCTTAAAACCCCTCAAAACCATCTCTTTTACCATCGCCTCCATCAATTCAAGTTGTCCAGATTTCCCAAAGCAAGAGACTGCTAATGAATAAACCTCATTTGAGAAGTCAAAATCTTGTCGGGAGGCAGTCTCATGAACAATTGTGGATATCTCATCAAAGTGCCCCATCATAGCATAGGCATCCATTAGACCTGAAACAACCTCAATGCTGGGTACGAATGAACTATTTATGATCTCGCTCCACATGGCCTTAGCTTGTCGAAAGAGACCATTTTTTGCATAACAAAGCACCAAAGATGAAAGGGTGGCACGGCCAGGCACGAAACCTTTGGACTTCAAATCAATGAGGAGTTTCGGAGCAACTTCAGGCATCTTTTCCTGGCCCAGTGCTTGTATTAATGCCGCAACCCCCTCATCATCAATCCTCTTCTTGTTCCATCTCCAATTTTGGACCATCTGCTCACAATCATAAGGGGAAAAGACAAATTCATTAAGTCTTGAAGTACTAAGATTATTTTAACACTTCAAGATTAGTTTTTGATAGAAGATTTGCTCAAGGAGGGGAACCCAAAAAAAAGAAAAGAAAAGAAAAGAAAAATAGAAAAACAGGAGAAAAAAACTTTTTCCCTCTTTCTTTTTGGTTCTAGTGTGTATTGAGATCAGCACGGAGTTATTTAGCAAAAGAGCATAATTGTCATCTATAATAAAGCTGGATGGGTCCAATTAGATGGTGCTAATTAGCATCTGAGGCTCCAATTCTGGAGCCTAAAAAAGGAATTTCATGGTGGATCCATGGGTCCCTACCTACCATCTCGCTTACGGTTGTAGAAGAATGTCAAAAGTATTCCAGAAGGCAAAGAAGAGACCGACAAAAAGAAGAAGGAAAAGGAGAAGGATAGAGGAGAGACGCATGCCTTCTAACTTGCGGCTTGGCACTAGAGAGAAACCATAAAATGAAGGCAAGAAATAGATGCTCAAGGGAGAGGAATTGAAGGGAGAGGGGTATAGAAGAGGGGGATCCACAATTAGGGTTAGGGTTTTCATGGGCGGTGATCACCGAGAAAGAGATGGGGCAAAGAATGGGCAAATCTGAATCTGATGCTTGCTATCTATGTCAGGCAGGATAACAGATTTGAATCATGTCAGAGGGAACCTGTTATTTCTTAGTAGCTCCAGACTCATGACTAGGGAGGCCAAAATTTCACAATTAACCATGATTCACTGAAAGATGAACCAAATAGAAAAAAATTCACTTTTGGCTTTCTTTATATCAAAATTTCTCCTTTTTCTAATAGAGAGAAGGGATATATCAAAATATTTCTGGCACTAAAACAAAGCAGTTTTTCAAAAAAAAAAAAAACAAATTTATTACAAGAAAACAAAAATAACCAAGTTATGAGCCACTATTAGTCAGCCATTCTTCTTAATTAGGTTGAAACTGTTTAGTAAAATGAACGAACAATTTTATTATATATTTTATGGTTCAAAACAGGCAAAAAAAACTTCATTCTTATTGTTGAACATTTGAGCAGACAAGATTAGAGGGTGAAATTTCTTCCGTCTCCAATTGGAAGTAAAACCCAACTTGCCAGTCTCACAGCTTAAGCTAATGCCAACAAGAAGCAATCCTCTACAAATCCCCTAGACATCATCTAAATCTAGGCACAAGGGCAGAAGAATAGCTATTGATACATGAAATACATCCATCTATAATGCACAAAGTATAAACCAACGAGCCTTACCAAAACACAGACCCGTAAAACTAATAAAACAATAGCGATCATTTTCATCACAGTAAGATGTAAATTAAGAAAAAGAAACAAAATGTAGTGGTCCTTCACAATATCATTAATCTCATGGAGAGTCCGATACTCAATATGCAGTTGGATAAATCAGACATTCAAAGTAAACACCATAAACTCATAAATGCAATGCTGAAAAAGCAAATGCAACAGCAGCTAAAGTTTGTAAGAGTTTAAACCATGCCTGATGTTCCTTGAGATTATACACCAGACCCTTGTCCTTCTTCTGCACTCCGGCCGATTCGAACACCACCTTTCCTCCACCCCCATCAGGCAGCAGATACGCCCTCTCATCGTTCCCTCTCTCTGGATATCTCTTGTGAAAAACCCCTTCAGGCTACCCTCCCAAAAGAACAAAATACCGCCAAGAATCTCAAGAAAAATCAAACCCTTCCAAGAAATCACCTATGCCAGGACATCTATAAACAAGATGCTATCAAGAATAGATTATTTTTCTCTTTTTTCGATTACCTCATCGCCGTTTCCTCGGGAAGAAGCGCCACTTCGAAGACATTGCTTTCGGGACCGCGGAAGTCGATGGCAGCAGGCGAACGTCGACCTCCGAGACGAGGAAATGGAGTGGGTAAAGGAGAAAGAGGGGGAAGAGCAAGAAGGCGAGGCTACAACTGTGGCCATAGCCACCATCAGAAGAGGAGGAGGAGGAGAGAGAAGAGGCAGGGAACGCGGGAGGTTTAACCGGCGAACACAAAAAAGGGGGGACTTTTTATCCCTCAGTTATTTATCTATATATCCTCCTGCTGGCACCTTGTTATGGTCACGTGCAATGCACTTGACCTTGAACCGGCACTCATGCGGGTTCATTTCGAACCGCCGGCCCGAGTTAATCCGGCTTCGACTCTGACGGGAAAAGCTCGCTTTAGGCCGGGCACGTGTCACAAGATTGTTGAATAGGTCCCACAGTCACCAATCCCAGACTGGCCTATAATTAGAAGTTCTATATTTTTTTATTTATTTTTTATTTTAATTTCTTGTCTTCTTTCCTTTTGACCTTTGTTGCCTGACTTCTTTAGGGTTAATCGTTGATTTCTTTTCAATTTTTTTTTTCTTGGGGTTTTCTTTTGTTCTCACAGTGTTTGTGTTTCATCTAAGGTTGCTAGGGTTTTTGTCCCCTTGGACATGGATTATGTTTTAGGGCCTCTCAACATTTTATAACCCAGATTCAATTATCATTTATGACATCCACCTGAAAGTTGATAATGGTGATGAATTTGTTTGTATATTGGGTTGCATTGAAGAGATCGTTTGAAATCCTGCTTGTTTTATTTGCGATGGTATTGAGTCCAAAAAATTGAGGAAAAAAAATTATAGATTTCAATATCTTCGTGACATGAGGGTCCTTTCTTGATTGCAGGTTAGGATTTTGGAGGTCATTAAAGCATGATCTGAATTTATGATTTCTATGCGGTTTGATTTCTAGGGCAATCTACCATCATCCACTATTAATGTTGTATATGACTAATTTCTTATTAGGTTGGACACTCTTTATTATGCTATGTCATTAATTTATTATCCTCCATGACATTATTCCGTATGCAAATGGATTTCTTTTAATGTGATAGGAGAACATGAGTGCAAATTTTTGTGACTAGATCATATTTTCTTCTAATCGCTTCGGTATGGTCAAGTGAACAATTAAAATAAATTTTTTTATTAAATTTGATGTTATTTGAAAAGATATGCAAGGATGTGTCCTTTTTTTTTTTTGATAAAAAAAAGACGTGCCTTTAGTGGGCATGATCATATTGGTTCCGGATTTTTTTTTGTTAAAGGTATTTTGGAAACCATGAATGGAAGAAACACGGTTGGTTGGGGGTGACGGGCAAAGAGATTATTTGAGTTTACTCAAATTGGTCGCAAAATAAGAGATTTGCTGGTTGGATTTATTGGTGCGACAGTGCTATGATCAAAAAAAATTATGATATAAGGAATTGTTATGAGAATAGTAATGGTTAAGTTGGATTCCAATCTTGACATGAGTTGTTATCCTTATCTAATTGATTGCCTCTAGATTTTCATGTATAATTGGCAGTAGCAACATCTTTTGTAGACTCACCTCATTTAAAGGTTTATCCGAAACCACTAAGCTTGTCATAAAGCTCCTCTAATGTGATTGAATTTTTGTATGCTTGAATGATAACCGAAAGAGTCATGAACTTTAGACCAAGACCATTCAAGGCATAAATGATTAGATCATCTTTATCAATCGATGAGTTGATAATTGCTGGCTTATCGGATGTAACCTTTAGGATTTGAAGATATTCGGCAGCTAATTTACAGTCACGGGCGATGTTAGACAATTTGTCATTGAGAAGGATCATGTAAAACTTGGAGTAATTCATAAACAAAAGCTCGAGTTTGTGCTATGCTTCTTCAGGCATTATAGAAGAGACAATGAAAGAGATGGACTTGGAAACCAAGGCGATGGCATTGAATAGTAATTGATCTCGACTAATCCATTGCAAATAGGCTAGGTTGATAGTTTCTTTGCCATCTCTTGAGATGGTTTTTGATAAATAAGATAGGCGCCATCAACATAACTCATTAGATCATAACCAATCAAGGTATAATACAGTTGGGCACATCAAGCCCGAAAATTTATTGTAGTAAGTTTCAGAGGAAGCTCAGCAATAACATTGATATCGATCAAATTAGACATATTTGATGATGAGTTAACTGAGATAAACTCAGAGGTGATGGTTGACATAATTAGATGGAGAATTTTAGGATCAATGTTTGTTCGAGCAAAGAACCCTTGATATATTGGAAATATTGATACTGATAATGAGAGAAAACAACCACACATGTTGAATCATTAGTGTGGGTATTTATCGTATACACAAGTTGACCAAATTATAAAAAGATAAGGATTACGACAAGAATTTTAAACCACCTAAACTAATACTGCTATCCCTAAACCATAGAATAAAATCTTACAACAATATTTCCCAGTTAAAAGCTGGAGCTTTAGAGGTAGGTTTTATCTATTCATGGAAAGAACTTAAAGAGTCACGGTGATAACTCCCAACATACACAGGGTGAGGTAAATTTTAGGTGCGAGAATTTAGAAAGACAAGCTGGTTGCACTTCATCTTAACCTTAGACATAAATAATTATAATTAATGCAATAGCACGGATTCAAAACCTACGGCAGCATCATGCAAAAAGAAGATAAAAGTAAAAGATTAGGTCTATCCTCGGTCCATCTCTCCCACGACCTTGGATTATTGGGACCGTAACTGATTAATTAGGGCTGAGCATGGATTGAATTAGATTGAATTGAGAAAAAAAATTGATTCGATTAAATTTAATCAGATTAAAAAAATTCAATCTATTGCTGATCGTTTATCATACATAAACCGTTTAAAATCGAAGTTAACAGTTTGTAGTAGATTCGGATGTGTTGTATCGGTTTGGACTTCAATGTTGATCCAATATTATTTTTAAATATCACAAACCAATATATCATTCAATTTATATAAAAATAAAGATATAATAATTTTATAACATCTATAAGTTAGTACATAACATATCATAATTGTCAATTTTTAAATCTCCAAATAACTTAAGTATTGAAAATACTATATCGATCAATCGGCTTCGATTTCATACGGATTAGAAATGCAGAAACTGAATTCGACCGTAATTAATCTAATTTTTTACGAATCACAATTTGATTCAATCCGATTCAAGTTTGGTTTCATATGAGTTCGATTTTATACGGATCTGATTGGATAGGTTTCTTCGGATTTCGGTTATTTGCTCGATCCTATGATTAATAGCTGAAATGACTATATTAACTATAATTATTGAAAAGAGATTAATCTTGAAAAGATAACTAATGAAATTATCCAGAAATGCCAACCATAAACTACATTCAAACAAATAAGAAAGAACATAATTATATATTCTAATGAAGATTAAATGATCTGAAACAAAGTATTATATGCTTCATAATACACCATACCTACTACATTCTAAATACTAATTTATTTTGATCTAAACTATTATTTATAATATTTAATTTATTTTCTATTTACTCAAATTAAATTACAAATTAAATTATTATGCTCATAATTTACTTTATATTGAAATTTATTATTGTGGTGGCTATTCTTCTGTATTTGCAAAATCAACAGGCTCAGACATCGTCCGACCACTATGCTAGTTTATATTAGTATATTAATATTTATATTAGTATTATATTAAATATTAATATCATATGAACGTGTATATATATTATTGTTGTATTAATATAAAAAATTATTATGATATTATGTTATATTATATTATATTAATAATATATTTATATAAATATTATATAAATATTTATATAGAATTCATGAATAAAAAATATAATCAAATATAATAAATATTATAATTTTTAAAAAAATAAATATTTGATAAAATAAATTATTTTTTTTTATGATCAATCAAACGTACCAAACGAATCCCAAAAGATTTCTACATTGCTATCACAGTTTTGCTCACAATACTTATAATTGTTCCCGAGATATCTCTCAATGCAATTATCCAACCTGCTGTTGTCACGGTATGCTGGGAAAGATCGCTATAGACTAATTAATAGCTTGCTCATCTTCTTTTCCAGCTTTTGATGCCACTATATATTAAGCATCAAAGGCAGATTCAACGTGCACTTCTTTTTCATACTGTACCAGCTACTAGGACGTAACATGAATCATTATTCCAGCAAAACGCAGAGAGAGAGAGAGAGAGAGGGAGAATTGTTAGCGTCCGATATAGTTGGGTGTTAATATTAATGAACACCACGAACATTGAGCTCAGTGTTTGAGAACAGTCTCATGTCCATCAAACACTCGAACCAGTGTTTCGCTTCTTTCTAGTATAATCTTTTATGATTTTTCTTTCGGCAGCTATTTATGATTCTGTTTTTATACCACGGTATCATTCTAACTAGGGATAAAAATAGGTTAGACGGTCTGTCAAGAGCTTACGACCTGATCTACTGTCGGTCTGATTTGGTCTGACCTATTTATCTAAATAAGTCGGTTATAGACTTTTAAAAAGGTCTGTTTAAATAAATAGGTCAGACCTAAAATTCCAAAGTCTGACCTGAAAGCCTGCAGACTGACCTGTATAAATTATATATATATAATTTAATAAAAATTATTATTTTATTAATATATATAATTAATTAATTATTGATCTTATCCATCAATATTCAATTATCTTAATCCTTTCGAGAATCAAGAAGACGGAAGAATCTTTTTAAATAGGCTTTCAGGTTAGGTCAGACTTTTTTATTTTGCAAAACAGGTCAGGTCGAATCTCATTTTAAACCTGAATCAGTCCAACAGGTCAAGCTCAGGCTAGTATTTTACAATACAGACCTGGTCTGTTTAAGCTAAAGCATGGTCTGGTCTGACCTATTTCTATCTCTAGTTCTAACTTGCAACTAAGAATATATATATACAAAGCACAAGTGATGTTTTTAGTGAAAAGTTTTTTTTTAACATTTATTTTCTGCCTTATGGAGGAAAAAAAATAAAAATTATATTTTGAAGGGAAGCATGTTCTTTACATGACTGCTGAGATCCAACTTAATATGAGCATGAACGTCATCCTATTTTATTGGATTGCTGGAGACCATTACAATCTTTATAATCTTTTGACATCCAGCATATTTATAAAGAAATGAAAACGTTATTGCTTGGATGGCAATATATGTGGAATATTATATGGATCCACTTTATGGACATCTATGGCTCATCTTCCGAATGTATTTTTTTAATTTAATTTAAATCATGCGTAATTTATCAAAGAAAAAAGGGAAGCATGTTCTTTCATAATTTGTAACAAATCTGAATGAAGAATTACGCGATATTTACCAATGCAACCGATCCCATTCAAGCTAATTAACCGCACTCCTCTAATATTTCAACAATTTAATTCCTAGAAAAAAGAAGCCATTCCTAAAACTACTGCAAACAATAATTATGACAACTACAACTTAACTAATGCCATAACTGGTGTCATTTGTGTTGAAAAGGATGCCAATGACAAAGTAGTGTTCCCACCATTATTCTTGTGCACAAAGGAGAATCTTTGGGATTTCTATCAACATAAAAGTGTTCCATTCACTTGATGAGGGGTGCCTATCTGAAGCCACAAGGAATCATCTAACTTTGAAAGTTTTTTTTTTTTTTGACAGAAACTACCTTCTCATCAACTTGCCATTCCTGTGATAGCAGTGTGCTGCTAATTTGAAAAGTTTTCCGATGACCTTATCTCAAAAGTAAGGAAGGTTCTCTTATATTCAAAACTTTGAGCTTTTAGGGTGCGTTTGATTAATCATTAATTTTTTTATTTTTTATTTTTAAAAAATAAAAATCAAAAAATAATATTTAATAATATCATAAAAATAAAAATAAAAAATTAAAATAATTATTTTATATGTAAAATAAAAATTTTTAACTTTTCAAAATTTTTTTTTTTTTTTTCTAAACATCTAAAATCTCAAATCAAAAAGTAAAGAATCCGAACCCTTCTCTTTTGTCAAGCTCTTCACCTCCCCACCTCTTTCTCCCTCTTTAATCTTTCTTTCTCGTGGAGCTCTTTATTCGTCATTCCCAAATATTATTTTTTGTTTTATAAAAATATAGTTATCAAACATATTTTTTATTTTTTTATTTTTATTTAATAATAAAAAAATTAAAAAATTAAAAATAATTTTTAAAAATTAAAAATTAAAAAATATAACCTTAGTTATCACATTACTTTCGATTACGAAATCTGTGGGCCTCGCCCTTTTGAACAAGGGTCACTGGACAGGCATGGAGATAGAGTTAGCCGAAGTTGAATCGTCAAACCCGTAGCTGCTTGGGTCCATTATAACCAAACTTGGCAGCCAAGATTGCCATCAGGATTTATTAGGATTTATGTCGTTGTAGTTAGTTGTTGTATGTGTGCTTGACCATGTGAGACAGCGGAGGCATGTACAAGAAAAGGACCAATACAAAATAAAATATATCTTTTTTACTGTGAGCTTTCTGACGAGATCATGTCATTAAATCCAACCGGATAAAACAACTGCATCCGAATTTGATGAAGATTTTATGATGCATGTGGAGACCGTACAAAAATATATTTAATCCCACGTCACAAACATATAGGATGGATCTAAGATATTTTTATATGCTAATATATATATATATATATATATATATATAGGATAGGTCTAAGATATTTATATATATCAAAAAAATTAAATAATATTTTTTTGACTAATTTTTTTTTGATAAGATCATAGTTATTATAAATGATACTAAAATAGATTTGATCCACGACCATATGGATTAGAGACATTGGATCATTGCTCAATTGGATTGACTATGAAAGTGGTCATAATATTTATAATTGAATTTAAATAAATTTAAATTTTAGCTTGACAAAGATATCTAAAGTTAAACATATAGAGTATACGAGGATTTGTATTGGTGTGGATTTGATCACACGTCAATCATGTATTGGATAGTTCTTGAATATTTGTTTAGAGTCAAAAAAATATAAAAAAATTTTTTGATCAGATTTTTAGATAAAATTTTAGGTCGTTACAAAAGTCTAACTTTATATTTTAAATTTGACTCATCATACAAACCAAATCAAACATTTGTTCCATGTACAATGAAAAAAAATCAAAATTATACCTTTCATACCAAAGAAAGATTCACTCTTTTGACATATAAATCCACCATTAAATCATTTATTGCACAAATCTCAAAGAGCTTCAATCTAAATCTATGTTGACCTCAAAGCAGCCAATGGATGATTGAATAATAGCTTCATGTAAGATAAAATTTCATAGTCTCAAGGTTCAATGAAAATTCCACTATTTTTTTTAAGATGAAAGGTTAGATAATCAATCCAAAAAAAATGCTGGTGTTATATCAGAAAAAAAAAAATGCTGGCGGGTCCGTATAAATATTATTTTAACCGGCAGTTCTATAGAATTTTGCGTCCCACAATCCCACAAGCTTAATTCTTCCAGGGACCTGGCCTTGGACAATCAGCAGCTCGTATTCATGAAAGTCTTGTAATGTGTATAAAACAACAGTACTCTTAATGGAAGCTTTTTTTTTTTTCCCCCTTTTAATAATCATACTTCCAAGCACAACTTTTAAAGATGACGGTGTATCCCATGAAGCTTGTTTCTCTAAAAAAAAATTTTATGCGGCTCATCGGTCGAATCATTACTTGAACCAGGTCCAATGCACCAATCCAAATCCAACGGTCGATAGCACGCCACATTACCCCTCGCATTTTTCACGAAGTCCCGATTGAGCGTTATCCACCGTTCATATGCTCCACGATTGGTCGTGGTCCAGTTGGACCTAGTCCATGCAATAATTTCTCGGGTCATCGACCGTCGCGTCAGCCGGGACCACAAGCGACAACGGCACCACCGTAACTTACATCTCCCCTTATTAATCCCGTCCAATTCGGCGAGCCCTCCCTCTGTGACCGCTTGATTCGTTGTCCTTCTCGAGCAACCCAGATCCAACGCCACGTCGCTTTCGATCTTCCTCTCAGCTCCATCATCTTAAAAACTTTCTTCTCCGGGCCATTCAATGGGGCGCCTGCCATTGCTGCACTTGCTCTCCTATACCACGTGGCACAGCCGATGATGTCCACCCGGCTAGTATCGAATCCCGGGCGTGGTAATGGGCGCCCCACAAAATTGTTTTGGCTTATTTAAAATCTCTACCACCTCTCGGAGAATCCGAGCCGTGGGACCCGCATCTCTACGACGATGTTTCCGCTGGCGGGGGCCGTCGATCTCCTCGCCTGACCTCTTGCTTCTCTCTTTTAATTGTCCACTTCCCTTCGAGGCTGCAGCTCGGAGCATGGCATTTGATGGACACATATTTAGCAAGTTTTTTTCTTGACCCATGTATCCGTTCTATTATGATATATGAAGGATGAAGATACTAATACATGGATACGATAAATCTTGAGGATAGAATATACGTTATATATATATAATATAATATATGGTATATAATGTAAATATTGGTATTCAGTACAAATATGATATGGACACAATATGGTATTTAAAGAATTCATGCTTTCTAGACCATAATTTTACAACCAAGATAGTACTATCAAATTAGCTAAGAATTTTTAAAATTAAATTTTTATAATTTAAAATAGTTTTAATCATCAAGATTCAAATCACTGTTGGAGTTATTAATAACCATACCCAACCATACCTGTCAGATGATTTCTTTCCCTTCATAGCCAAGCATGCATAGCATTGTTTGTTGCTTGCGGTCGCGTGCTGTTATGGATGCCAGACAATCCACATCCACACCTGGCCATGCATTACCATGCCAAAGCTTTTGCAATATATATTATATATACATTAATGAATGTTTGTGTATATGTATACATTAATAAATATATATATACAACGTATGTTTGCATATAAAATCCACATGCGGACTCACACACCACACTCAAAAAAAGATATTATTTTGCATATTAATTAAGTGGACAACTGACCAGCTTAATAATTAACTCCAACCTTGCCATCATTTAAAAGTTACATTCTCTATAATATTAACAATAAAGGCCTAACATGAAGTGTTTCGATTCATGCAGTAATTGCCATTACATGTAATAACAATGATTACCGAATGGCATTTGAGGAAAAACAAAAGCTAAACCTCGGCTTAAATAAAATTAATTAGACCTAATGTAAACCCAACTTAGGCCGGAACACGTCCAAATCAGCTGGGCCCCATCCGGTCCGACTTGCACCCCAGGCCTTCAACAGCATCTGCCCAAACGGGGAGAGACACAATCTCCTGCACCCGGATCTCCTTCCGAAAGTTGGCTCCAAAACACTGTCAACATGGTGACCACACGTGGGCCCCACACCCATCACTTCCAGTCTCCCCAAGATTTAGTCCTTCGACGACTCCTTGTTTCCCAAAACCAGAGGATATTGTATCGAGTAGAGAGAGAGAGAGAGAGAGAGGGAGAGAGAAAAAGGCAGAAAGACAAAAAAAATTAAAAATAAAAACGGAATGATCCGGGGTCCGGACGATGATCCCGGCGAGATCAGCCGGCATTGACGCAAACCCGAGGCCAAAAGCCACGTAGCTGTAGCTGTTGCCTATTAACTGAACCATGGGCCCAGCCTACGGAGACCCAATTATATACCCAAGAGGAATTAGACTGCCACGTTTCACGGGGGTGTTTCGCATGACATGGAGCTTTCTCTTTGGTGCTATCGCTGGGTCCTGCAACCTCAATTCAAAGCCAAAGGCTCTTCTTCTCCCAATGCTTTTTGAAGTTGAGAAGCATGAGAAATTTTCATCTCTCTCGCTGCCTTGTCTGTCACCATGTTTTTTGGGTGGGTGGGGGTGGCTGGTGGCAGCAGCAATGCTAACACCACCAGCAGAGACAATTGTTGGTGTCTTGCCATCACTTGCCATTTTCGTGGGGGCTAAAGAAAGCATGAGAGGATGCAGTGCTAAATATAGAAAGGGGGGGAGAGAGATTTTAATGGTATTTATTTTCTCTTGCTAACAAGGGTTGTTGGTCTTGTTGTGAACTCCAGAGATTGTATTCTCCTCAAGGGAGAAAAAGAGGAGGAGGAGAGGGGAGGATGATGGGGTCTTTTGGGGTGGCTGTGGGCGTGGGAGGGAGCAGTTGCTGCTCTGGTGCAGGTGACCAAGGAAGAGAAGGTTTGCCTTTCCTCTCAACTTTCTTTCTTTTTCCTTTTTTTTTTTTTTAATACCCTGAAGTTCTTTTTTTGATCTAACTTTTGATATTAAAAGAGGTTCTGGTGACCATATGAATGATTATTTCAATGCTTCTGTTGTGGGTGATGCTCCACTTTTGGGTTTCACTTCTGTCCCCTGTTTCTTTTTTTTTTTTTTCCTAAACAAAAAAATTATTTCTCCACTCTTGTATGGTTTTGTTAATGGATTAAATATCTCAGAATATTATTCTAACAAAATATTTTTTGAAGTTTTGCTATAACTTTCTCCCCATAGAACTAGTTATTGAACTATAAAGCTTCTAGTTTATGAACTTTTTTAATGTGTGTTTCGGTTTTATCGGTCATGAGTCCAGTTTGTTTCTCCTTTTGGTAGATTGAATGGGATTTTGCTGTTCTTTTTGGTTAATTTCCTTCTAGGGAGCACAGATATGGAATCTCTTCTAACAACTATGGATGCTATTTGAGTGATTCTTTGATGTTTGGTTGTTTTATGTGTTGTTGTGTTCTTAGATGGGGATGGCCACATTGATACCGAGCTATGGCGTGCGTGTGCCGGTCCGCTCGTTACCGTTCCTCGTGTGGGGGAGAAGGTCTTCTACTTCCCTCAAGGTCATATGGAACAGGTGTAGCAGTCTTCCCTTCCCTTCCAATTGATTTAACTCCAATTAACCCTTTTAACCTTTTGAGACATTGTTAAGGTATGAGTTAGAAGGTATATTCCCATGTTTGGCTATCACTCTGCTTTGAGTTTTGCTCCTCTTCAGGTTGAGGCTTACACAAATCAAGAGGCCAACCGGCAAATGCCGATCTATGGTTTGCCTTATAAAATACTTTGCCGAGTTGTAAATGTCCAGTTAAAGGTCTTTCTCTTTCGATCGATGCACTTGTTAGTTTTTTATTCTTTCATTGTTATAGGATTCAATCTTCAGTTGTGGGTGACACGGTTTTCCTGTCCATCATATTGGTTTTACTTAATTTTTTTTTCTGGTGTATTTGGTTGTCCAACATAATTCTGCAGGCAGAACGAGATACCGATGAAGTCTTTGCGCATGTGACATTGCTTCCAGAACATGAGGTTGGATGCTAATCTGTTGCAACTTTGTGAAATAACTTCTTGTAGTCAAATAAAAATTCTGGGTTTGTATACTTGTCAGATTATATGAAAACTGTTGAATCTGACAACCTGTATGCCCAAAGCAACAGGATGAGGGTACTTCCAAGAATGAAGCTGTGCCGACTCCGATTACAAAGCCGTGTGTGCGTTCCTTCTGTAAGATTCTCACTGCCTCTGATACTAGCACCCATGGAGGTTTTTCTGTTCTAAAGCGACATGCTGATGAGTGCCTCCCCCCACTGGTTAGTTTTCTACTTAAGCTGTTAGAGTATGAATGCCAGTTGTGTCCTCGCAAACTTTAGATATTTGTCAAGTTGCGTGGAGCCTTTGTGGAAAAGTACTTATTGATTGATCCCACATTAGAATTTGCCATCCAAAGAATTATCATTCATTGCGCTTACATGCTCTACTGTTGTAGAACGTGATGTGCTTTGATGGAGTTATGATATATTTCAGTTGAACCAGATCCAGTGCTTTTGATTGGGTATTTTATTCTATATTTGATTTGTGTGCTTGTTTTTGTAGGACATGTCCCAGCAACCCCCAGTTCAAGAGCTTGTGGCAAAGGATTTGCATGGTGTAGAATGGAGCTTTCGCCATATCTTTCGTGGTAAGTATGTTAGCACTTTTGAACTGAAAAGCAATTTCATGGCTAACATTTATGTTCATATCAACGTATGCATCACATTAAAGATACACCAGTCATCATATCATGCACATTGGGGAAGGGGGGGATGTATCTGCCATATTTTTTTTTTCTATCTACATCTATATAACTTCTTGATCTCTATGCATGAACAGTACACAAATCCACACACATAACAGCAGAATGTGCATGCCTATTTATTGTTCTATGATTGCAACCAACATATAAGCATGACCAGATCTCTATAATCATGTTTACTTTTATATCCTAATAAGGTTATTCATGAGTGTTGTGAACATATTTTATTATTGTCTTTCATTAAAAGATTTTACATCCTATGGTTTGTACATCCTTCTTTAAACCTAAGGTGGTAAATCTTCTATCAGGAGTTTGCCACAATCTGAGTGATTTGACTGTATATTATCGAGCAAATCCTTTTCCAAGAAAGTAAGTAGGCAAAATAGATAGTGTTGTGATGATATGAGTTTGACTCGAGGAGGCACGTAGAATGACTCTAGATGCTATTTGAGTATGCATGGATGGTAGTGTAGAAAAGCACCACACACTACACACGTTAGAGGTAGAAGATCAAGGAAGAGGTTGCATGGGAGAGAAGAAAAATTTCTTTTATTCAAAAGAATGTACAAGGGCCTTTATATACAAATATGTGAATCTAAAAATGGTAAAGAATATGGTAATATTCTAGAGAATATTACATACACTTTTATGGTATACATAACCTATACTTATTATGGTAGGGAATATGGTAATATTCTAGAGAATATTATCTACACACTTTTATGGTATACATTACCTACACTTTTATGGTAGGAAATATGGTAATATTCTAGAGAATATTATCTACACACTTTTATGGTATACATTACCCTCACTTTTATGGTAGGGAATATGGTATTGACTAACAGCCCCCCCAAGCTGTGCATGAGTCTGAGTCATGGATAGCTTGCCCTTTAGAAATCAAAATCTTGGCTTTGGCAATCCTTTGGTGAATATATCTGCAACTTGATTGTTTGATCCAAAAAAACGGGCCTCCATCTCCCCATCCTCTATCTTTTCTTTGATGAAGTGCTGATCAATTTGGATGTTTTTAGTTTTACCATGATGAATCGGATTAAAGGAAATTTTTACGGCACTCTAGTTGTCACAATAAATGATTGACCGTCCAATGCTTTGTCTTAAAATATGAAGAATTTGCCTTAATCAGGTTATTTCTGCCGCAAGAGAGGCCATAGGTCTGTACTCTGCCTCTACACTAGACATTACTACTGTCGTTACTTCCTACTATTCAAGGCTATGAGATTTTTTTCAATGAAGATACAAAATCCAGAAATTGATATCCGTGTATCTGGGTCTCCAGTCTAATTGGCATCTGTAAAGCCACAATAACAAAGGGATTATCTATAGATCGTATGTACTTCAGCCGATCTCCTATGGTGCTCTTAATGTATCTGAGGATTCTCTTTACTGCCTCTATATGCCCATCTCGAGGATCATGCATGAATTGTGATACTTGGTTTACAGCATACGCTATATCAGATCTAGTGAATGTCAAATATTGTAAGGCTCCCATAATGCTACAATATTCATGTGGATCTCTATATGCTGCTCTATGTAATTTAAGTTTTTCATCTGTAACAGCTGGGGTAGCCGCAGGCTTATAATCTCTCATCCCACTTCTGCTAAGCAAATCTAAAGCATATATTTGCTGTGATAGGAACGTAGTGTCTCTTATTTTCTATCTTCTACACCAAGAAAGTATTTTGGCTCTCCAAGATCCTTCATCTGGAATGTTTGCAACAAATGATCCTTCATGATGTTGATATGTTCCTGAGATGATCCGGTGATAACAATGTCATCAACATATATAAGCAACATAGTGATCCCATGGGTACCTGTATGAACGAATAGGGAGTAACCATCTGATTGCGCTGGAATCCAAAGCTACGAATCTCATCAGAACCAAGCCTTGGGAGTTTGCTTTAGCCCATACAACATTCTTAGGAGCCTACATACTTTCCTATCAGGTTCATCCATAGCATATCCTGGTGGATGCTCCATATATTCTTCCTTTAAATCCCCATAGAGAAATACGTTCTTTACATCCATTTGATGCAGATGCCAACCATGAGTAACAGCAAGAGCAAGAATAAGTCTGATAGTTTCCATCTTAATAACTGGGCTAAAAGTTTCATCGTAATCCAGCCCATACTCTTGGGGTAATCCCTTTGCTACCAATCTAGTATTATATTTTTCAACACTCCCATCGGCTCGTCTTTTAATTTTGTAGACCCATTTGCAACCGACAACATTCTTTCCAATAGGTCTATCCATGATCTTCCATGTATAATTTTCATTCAGGGCAGCCATCTCTTCATTCATTGCCTCTATCCATCGATGGTCTTTGGAAGCTTCCTTGTAAGAAATCGGTTCATGCTTATGCTGGAGTACAAAAAGATACGGACGATACTCAACACCAAATGCTTTATATGTGACCCATCTGTCAATCGGATGCTTCTCTCTGCTAGAATGCTGCAAAACTATCTCTATAATAGGCTCTTGCTGAATGTTAGGTGGAGTGTGAAATTATTGCTGTTACTGCTCACTTATCTCATTTTCAAGTTTGGCATGATCTCCTTCAGTAGTACTCATTGGAACACACCTATGATAAACCTGTCCATACATTCTATCTTTCCTATGCTGCATGTCATCTGTATTAATGGGCAAAGAGTCTGTCCTTATAGCAACTTCATGTCTATCGCAATGATCACAATTAACTTCTATAACCTACATTTGTCTCAATGCATCATCAAACCATGGCTGGAAGCTAATACTGTCATCATCTACATTAGAGATAGTTATTTCCTTCACAGGTTTAGTTGGACACTGCTCATCATCCAAACAAAAGTTATTTTCATCAAATATGACATTTCTTGAAATGACTATGCTCCGTTTTTGGGGATTTCAACAACGATATCCCTTGAAGTCATCAGTATATCCAACAAACCTACAAACATCAGCCTTAAGAGCAAACTTTTTTCTTTGAGTGTCAGGAATATGAACATAGCACCTCATCCCCATACTTTTATAGAGTCATACGTGGGAACCACACCATGAAGAATTTCGTATGGTGACTTATGTCCCAAAAATTTCATAGGCAACCTATTAATGATATAGACTGCGGTGTGGAAAGCTTCGGTCCATAATCCAAAACGGGCACAATTTCTACTCATCATGCTCATGCCACTTTCAACTATGTGCCGATGTTTTCGCTCCACTACATTTTGTTCTGGCGTATGTGGGCAAGACTTTTGATGATGTATGTCGTGACTATGCAAATAATTCTTAAATTGATGGAAAATGTACTCCCCACCCCCATCCCTAAGGAAGTTAACGATAGACATGCTATACTTGTTTTGGATGAAAGAATGAAAATGCTGAAATATGGAGAACGCATCAGATTTTTGTTTAATGAAAAATATTCAAGTAAAACAACTCTAGCAATCAATGAAGATAACATTAAAGTGATTTCCTGAATAATGCTTGAATTGGGGCAGATCCCCACACATCTGAATAGATAATCTCAAAAAGAAAAGAAGCTCATTTATTTATTATCGGAAAAGGGAGGGAATGACTCTTGCAAATTTGACACTTTGGACATAACGATTCACTGAGTGAATCTTTATTGCATGGGATACAGGACAAAAGACCTTTCTTGAAGATGGACTCTAAGTAGTGACTACCACAAGGAGCAAGGCGTCGATGCCACAATCTGGCATCTTTTCTCTTGGCATTGGCAGCACTGAATAGCAACAACGATGACTTTAGATTGATAGTAGACTCGGATGGATGACTACGACCTTCCTTCAACACAAATAGGCTCCCCTTACGAACACCTTTAGCAAGTGTTTTGTTCGTTTGGAGATCCTTGACAAAAACAGAATCAGGAGTAAAAACAACATAAGAATCTAGTTGATCACATAATTGGGAAATAAAAAGAAGACTCTTTCAAATGCAAGGAACTAAAAATGTATCGGACAAAACAAGAGGTGTGGGATGACTTGTGGAACCGGGAAGCAAAGTATTGCCTATATGTGTGATGGTGTGAGGGGTACCATCTCTTGTAGTAACATAGCCATGAGACACAAAAGGTTTGGCATCAGAAATCTTATCTGTATTACCAATAATATGATTGCTTGCTTGCCCCAAAATCAAGGACAATTAGCATCATTTATTCTTAAACTCTATAAAGTGGCAGCTAATGCTTCATGTCCTAATTGTACTTGTTGCTGTCCACCATCATTTGCATGCACATAATTAGCATTTCCAGCATTCCTACGCCCTGTAGCAGCCAGCTCCATAAGTAGGTAAATCTCAACAATTTGCAGCAGTATATCCCTTTCTTTGACAAAGCTGACAAAATACTGGTCGCCGCTGTTGTCTTCCTGAATTATGATTTCTTCGATTATTCCATGGCTGATTTCCTTATCCACCGTTCTGGGGTGTGGGTAGCAGCCCACGTCCTCCTTTGTTATGCCTAGGATTCCAATTTCCACGTCTTCCTCCATGTCCATCACTCTGATTATTCTGATTTCTACCAAGTCCAGCATCAACATTAAGCACAGCATGGCTACCATTAGATTCGGTCTGCTCAGCTTTCTTTTGCTTCTCCACATGATGTTGCTCATACTGTAGCAGCATAGGATGCAATGCTTCATAGGATGGAAGTTTAGGCTGACAGTCAACGGAGATGATCAGCATGTCAAAATCCGATTCAAGCTCTGTCAAAATTTGCTGAACTTTATCTACATCTGAAATCGGTTGGCCAATGAGAGCTAACTCATCCGCTATCACTTTCATCTTATTCCAGTATTCCATTACCGACATATCATTCTTCTACAAATTCTAAAATTCTGCCTTGAGTTGCATGGCTTTGGAAGATGTGATCTGAGAAAGCTGATCACGTAGGCTTTCTCATAAACTTTTTGCAGTAAGCTCATCCTCAATCCCAAGAAGAACATCTTGAGATAAAGTGGACAACAGATAGGCCACCAATATCTTATCTTGTTTCACCTACGCATGGTAAAGAGGATTAGGTATGAGGGTAGTCCTTTTGCTCTCACATTCTCCTTGTATTTCTTCTAAATGCTGAGATGGTGTTGGGTCAGTATCATCCAAGTACCCAGCAAGATCCAGGCTCTTAATGAATGGGGAAATTTGGCATTTCCACACAAGATAATTAGAGAAAGTTAATTTCTCGGGAACAAGCTGAGAGAGGAAAGAAGCATTCATGGGTGGCGGGAGAGAAAAGGAAGCCATTAAAGACTAGAAGTGAGAAAAGGCAACCAAATTAGACTAAATGAGCTATTGATACCTAAAGGATAAAAGTGTATCTTCAGATCCAAAAATGATCGCAAGAAAAGTTGGGCTGGATTGAGAGGAAAGGGAGAAGGAAAAGGAAAGAATAAGAAAGCAAGGAAAGACAAGATGTAGAGATGAGGGCAGAAGAGAGGTTCAAGATGCGGCAAAAGAAGAAGAAAAAAGATTGAATAATGGAAGGAGAAAGCCTAGACGTAATGGCTTATCTGTTGCTCTGATACCATGTAGAAAAGCATCACACACTACACATGTTAGAGGTAGGTAGAAGATTAAGGAGAACGTTGCACGAGAGAGAAAGGAAGTTTTTCTTATGTTCAAAAGAATGTACAAGGGCCTATATATACAAATATGTGAATCTAAAAATGGTAAGAACTATGATAATATTCTAGAGAATATTACATACACTTTTATGGGATACATTACCTACACTTTTATGGTAGGAAAATATGGTAATATTTTAGAATATTATTTATATTCTTTTATGGTATACATTATCTACACTTTTATGGTAGAGAATATGATACTGACTAACAGGTAGGACTGATGAGGATTAAAAAGCTAGGTAAGCAAAAATACAAATTATTAGCTGAAGTTTGATGGTATTGTTTTATGGCGTGTGAGGTTCATTGTTTGATTAAGCTAGAGACTAGGTAGGAGCTACATGTGATCAATAAACATAAAAGCAACATGTTGCTACAAATGAGACCTAGTATATGCCCTTAGTATTAGAGTTCAATCTCTAAAGAAATTCTCACACAATAAACAAGTGATTGAGAGAACCTCTAGAACCATAACCATCAAAAGATGCATATTGACTAGATTCGCAGTTTAAGCTGGCAGTGATCACAACTTGTTGAATTCAAAATGAAGTTGGTTTTGGTGGTTATGTTAACTAGCACAAAGATCATCTTGCAGGGCAGATTGGCATAGGACTGCAATTTGGTAGGGATATAATGTTGGAAACATGGTTCGTTGAACTATCTTGAACCAGGCGATTTCGGATGTTTCAAGCCATATTGGCCGCAGATCATGATGGTTTGGCCTTCCAAGTTGGAACACTGGACGAGAGAGGGAAAGAGAGGAAGAGAGAGAGGGAAGGGACAGAGGGAATGATGCCGTCGGAGGGCTGCGGTGGCCTGTCGAGGTCGTCAAAGGGCCACGGAGGCCTCTGTGGCTCTGTGTCGCTCGATAGGATGTTTAATCGAGAGAGATAGAGGGGGAGTGAGGGTATTGAAGAGAGGCGCAGTCGGTGGAGAGGCCACCGGATAGGGTTGGAATTGGGTCGGGTTGGGCCATACCCTTGCTCGAGCTCGGCCCGAAAAGATTTTTCGGGCTTCGAGTCGGGCTTAGGTCGATTATTTTGGAAAAAAATCGGCCCAAGCCTTGCCCGAGCTTGATTGGGCCAACCCATTGTTCCTTCGCTTCGTTGAGCTCCACTCGAAACTCGTCGGTGTTGCCGCCCACACCGCCCTCGGCTCCATCAGCAATCGCTAGGCGCTCCTGCAGGCTCCACCTCAAGTTCGTCTCCGACAATCGTCACTGTGCTGACCCCCTCCATGTCCCCTTGGCCGCCACCCACACTGATCCCCTTAGCCGTACCTGCACGACTGCCGTCGCATCCACTCGCTGCTGCTGGAGTGCCCACCCCCCTTCGACGACTGCCGCCGTGCCAACCTCTTTCGCATCCCTTCCATTGGCCACCACCCTTGTCGATCCCCCGAGCCATGCTTGCACGGCCACCGTCGCATCCATCTGCTGTCGCTGGAGTGCCCACCCACACCTGTTCTCCCTGAGCCTCCTGATTTGCCGCATTTGCTCTGCCAGCCGCTGCATGCTCGTGATGATTGCCATCACCACTGCCGCGTACTTCGGCCTGATCTTCGTCGGTGGTGCAGGAGGGAGATTGGGAGAGGAAGGCGTTTGAGGAGCCGATGGGAGAGCCTCTGACTCTGGTAGTCTGGTTGGAGGTCACTGCAACTGTGCGGAAGGCCACGGAGGAGGAGGCTTGAAGGATCATGACTCACAAGAAAGAAGCACACCACAGCACCAGGTCTGCATGAACGAGAGCAAATCTCGGAGCATACGCACGGTGGATAGCGTGCAATCGAGAATTTGTGAAACACAAGGGGTAACGTGGCGTGTTATTCACTGTGGGACTTTCCTCCTAATCATGTTGGACTTTCGGCCCGGACCCGGCTCCCAATTAGGCTGGACTTTAGGCTCGGGCCCGGGTCGGGCTCGGGTCGGGCCAAACGTATATCGATCCCAGTTTGAGATACAAATGGGCTCTATAATTGAGCTCAAGCATGGTCTGAATTGTTTCGAGCTTAATGCGAAACTCGATCCGAAGTTGGGCTAGCCCGAGCCCAGTTCCAGTCTTAGCGCTGGGTAGGTGCTATGGCCATCGCACGGCGGAAAAGGCCCATTGGGCCGGCCTTAGCCCAGTTCTAGTCCTAGCATCTGGTAGTTGTCATGGCCATCGGACGGTGGAAAAGAAGCGGTTGGAGCCGCGGCAACGGAACAAAGGCGACCACCCCTCTTCACCGTGGGGTCGGCCTTTTTTAAAAAAATCCATGAAACAGGGGCGATTGTCTGTGATCGCCCCTGTTTCACGCCTGCTGAGCCGCGGGCTATGATTTCGTCATTCAATGGCCACGATGGCCAGCCAGAAGTCCTTCGGCAGCCTCTCTGCTGGCTTTCCTTCCCTCGTTTTCTTTTCCTTTCCACCTCTCTCTCTATATCTATCTCTCTCTTGGCATTGATTTGACGAAGAAAGTGGAGGCCTTGGCGGCCCGCCTGTGGCCACTGTTAGTGTCTCCTCCGGCCACCCTCTCCCTTCCTCTCCCCTTCTTCCTCCCCTCTTTCTCTCTTTTCCTCTTTCCCGATTCCTTTCTTCGCTTTTGTGTCGGTTCGCGCTGGTCCGGTCCGATACAAACTCATATTGACTTGAATTGTCGGTGTTGGCACGGATCCCGATATTGGTTCCATGGATCTTGGCTGGAAATTTGCAGAAGATTCGTGCAAATGGGAGACAAGCTGCCAAAGGATGTCAAAAAGTATGATGATGGTGCATGAGCCAGATGGCAAGTATCTAGGCATGACAATACAAGTCTTTGGAGGGATAGTATGAAAGTCTTCTACACGGCAAATTATTGTTGCCGTCGCAAGGATCCACCAGCAGTCAAGACGAACATTGTGACATAAAGATGAAAACTTGGTTCAAAGCAAAAAGGCAAATGTCCCATGAGAGATGGCCGAGAATTTAGATTGAAGAAAGAAATAGAACTACAAAAAGGACATTGATGAGAAGCCAACGAGGAAGAGAACCTTACAGTCACATGAACCTATTTGGAATGATAAGACTAAATTAATATGCATACTTGCATCAAGAAGCATGTTTTTTTTAGGAAAGAATGAAAATCCAAGGGTACAAATTGGGTAGAAAATATTCACTGTTAGCAAGATATAAGTGAGGAGCAAAAAAATTCTGATGAAAATGAATGCAGAATTAATTGACCCCCAAAAATAGATATTTTGCACAATGCGATTAACATGAAAATTTCTCATGACAAATAAAAATTGTTCAACAGCATGGTAAAAAGGGGAAAGAAGAAAAAATATGGAAGATGGCTACTATAGAATGAAGATGGTCACTGGAGACTAAAGAAGATATGGATCTCCTAAAGCTACTTTAGGGCCCACATGATTGCTTTAATGGACCTTGGAAAAAAAAAAAAAAAGAAAACAAGGACTATGGCATGTCCAACTCATATCAGCCTAAGGGTCCAGCTATGGGGTGAGGAATGTGAAGCAATCAAAAAAAAAAAAAAGAAGTAAACAAGTAATATGAAAATTTAGTTGTTCAAAAAAAAAAAAAAAGAAACAAATGAGATGTTAATGAGCATGTAATCAGTTAAACATTGTTGGGACAAAAAGCCATGCTTGTTGAATAAGTGAAAATGAGCACAAACAAGGTCAAGTTTTTTGTGATATGGTCAACAGTATCTATGACTTGAGAATCAAATTGAAAAGATCAGGTGCCAAAAGTGATCATATTGAATGATTTTAAGAGCACAAAAAATATCCAAAGAAAAAAAAAAGGGTGCAAGTGGTGTACAGGAATGAAAAATGAGTATTCTTCATGATATGGTGTGGAATTTTAAAAAAAAAATCAATGAGGCAAGATTAAACTGAATCTAATCAGATTGGGTACAGATCTATTGTAAAATCAATAATATTCTCTTAAATGTGAACTATCATACAAAATACCATTAAAAAATTTTTCTTCAGAAAAAAAGGGGATAAAAGATAGACCAGAATTGATAAGGCAGTCCAATGATGATTCATGAGAAAGAGGGCAACTTCATACATATTTCTGGTTGAGACAATTAGATTATTTGGCTATAGGGAGGGCAGTTTATTGAGAACATGAGTTAGAAATTCTATAGATGTTCTGTGGTCAAATATGATTCTGGCATGCTCCCTTGTTGTTGGCTTGATAAGTCAATAAATGGAGATGCTTTGGCAATTGTGTCTGATATAAGTTCCATCATGTAGCAGAAAATCTGCTGATTCTATGGTCTTGCAAATAACCTATAATATTTTTTGGTGGAGTTCCCAGGAGCATGATACCCATGCTTTGTGATTGTAAAATTTGATATTGAATTGAATAGACTATCCTTGTCATGTCCCAATGAGTCGTGCCATTTAAAGAAGTCAAACTAGTGTGTAGTTATGCAATCTACATATATTTTTAAGCAAACTCTGAACAAAAGTGCTGATAAACATGCAAACACTAGGACATGCGATCATGCAACTCATGTATCTTGATTCTTGATGTTTGGACTATTATATTTCTTTTTTCACTTTGTTTTGTTTTGTTTTTTATTGTTTATACAAAGCGAGTGGGGAGACCCACTGGGTTATAATTCCCAGACCCAAATTTGTGGAGATGCACACCCCAAGAATCAATACAAGAACCTCTGGTTGCTAAGCAGAGGGTGCGACCGCTGGGGCAAGTCCGGTTCACAAGAAACTTAGATTTCTCCAAACTTGCATGTCTGCATTATGACTATCTCGATGGTGATGTGGATAAAGATGTCAATAAGATGAATCAGGCACCATGTGAAAGACTGAGTTTTAATAAATTTTTAATTAAAATATTCATCGTTGATTGTGCATTTGAATTCTGCTTCTCTATTACATTTTATTCGCATGGTTCTATTAGGCGTGCACATGGGATAATGGGATTGTCTGTTTTAACATTCTTATAAAGCATCTGCCTTTTAAACTTGTGATTCTATTGGCCTTATTTTCTCCTTAGAGGATATCATTGGAGCTTGAAGGCCTAAATAGTTGCTCTTGTATTGTCATATTCATCATGTTTGCTAGTTTCCTTTTTCTGTTGCATGTGTAATTGTATTTTTAGTTCATTCTAATTTACAAAATTGAATATGATATATTCTTCTAATATCCATTTTGTTCTTAACAAATTCTAGGTCAGCCGAAGCGGCACTTGCTGACAACCGGTTGGAGTACATTTGTGAATGCAAAAAAGCTTGTTGCAGGGGATGCTTTTATTTTCCTCAGGTCCTCTCTTCTCACCCTCCCCTCCCGTGAGAGTCAGAGAGAGAGAGAGAGAGAGAGAGAGAGGGATACACATGCACATATGTGCATGTTTCTATATTTTCATATTGATTGCTCCAAATAAGGCAGGAATTAAGGGCCCCATGCAAGATTTCAGGTATCAGTTACAGTACCTGGACTGCCATCCTACTGGTATAAGCTGTAATGAGTGTCAGTACGGTACATCTATTTGTACCAACACTTCATAGTACCGTCTCCCTAGCAGTCTGGTCCATAAGCCTTGGATGCCCAGGATTGTTCACTTTGATGTCCAAGAATTTGCCCTTTAACATGTGATATGTGTGATGGATTTTGGTGATTTTTTGGCCTGTAGCTCAAAATGGGGAAGATGAAACCGGCCAAGAAATCATGTTTATCATCCTGACAAAATCATTCACAAAATATCTGTTCCTTCTGCAGTGGTGAAAATGGAGAACTTCGTGTTGGTGTTCGTCGGGCAATGAGGCAACATGCCAGTGCATCTGCATCGGTCATATCAGGTCAAAGCATGCAGCTTGGTCTGCTTGCATCTGCATCACATGCAATTACCACTGGGACAATGTTCAGTGTTTATTATTGGCCTAGGTAAAGGAATAGTCGATGATGTGCTTTTTACATGTTACTGTGTATATCAGTTTCTTGTTTTCATGAACTACTCAATATATCCATATTAACAAATTAATCATCCATGTTTTGGGCCTTTTGGCTTTTTTGTAATCCGCTCCATGTTACTACACATAGCCTGCACATGTATTCTTATCTGAGCTTAAATCCCACCGGTTCTGGAGATGAATGTAGTTCGGTCTTCTCTGAATTTTAAATTCTCTTTTTTCATCTAGTGCTTTATCATTTGCTTCTGGTTATTTAATTTATGTCCAATATGTCCATTTATAATTGTTCCTCAGGCGTAGTCCAGAGTTCATAATTCCCTACAATCAGTATGTGGAATCTACAAAGAACAACTATTCAATTGGAATGAAAGTCCGAATGAAGTTTGAAGGAGAAGAAGGTCAAGAAGAAAGGTGATTGCTCATGATATCTAGACATGATGAGTATTTTCTTTTTCTTTCCCTTTTTTCCTAGAAACCTACATGATAGCCAACATTTTACTTGCATCACTATCTGTCTCTGTTTCTGTTGATCACATATTTTTGCTATCCAGATTTACAGGGACGATAATCAGTATAGAAGATGCAGATCCAGCAACGTGGCCTGGTTCAGAGTGGAGGTGTTTCAAGGTAACAAAAATTACATTAGTGTTTACTACTGTTATTTTAGAAGGTATTTTAATGCCTAAGGCTGAAGTGCTTCTGGGACGCCTTATCTTTCCAAAGATTGTTGTCTGCTCAGAGTTGGTTCTTCTTTCAAACAGGTGCACAGCTGGTGTATTGGTGCTTTCATTTAATTTTATCATGTGTTGCGCCTATTAACTTATCGTTAATCAGACTTGAAAGCTACATCATTTCTTATCATATTGGATGCTTTTGACTTTTTTTTTTTAATATGCATATATTTGCCGGCTCATTCCTTTAGCTTCATATGGGATGTGTCTGCTTTTGTCAGCTTGCTTTTAGGCATTTGATTGATTCTCCCTTTTAGTGATGTGGTTGGACTAGTCAAGGGAAAATTAATCCCAGGCCCCATGGTTGACAGCCATTTAATGATCAGGGCCACGGCATGTTTTGATTAAATGTTTTTCAATCTATAGTTCAATATTATGCACACTTGAGCTTTGTTTTGTGGTACTTTCAATATGCATTTTTATTGTTTTCAAACACAAAACCTCTGAAAATTAGATTGCCATAAAAATAAGGAAGTGGGTACTCAATTTTTTGTCAGAGGGCCTGATCATTATATGGCTAGCATAACATTGACTAGAAGTTCTGGTGCCCATTAATTAAATGCAGCCCTTTTGTTATGTTTGAAAAAAGAGCCTTCCAAAATAATCGATTTTTTTCCAGTAGATTTTAGAAATAAATGACACTAAAATTGGCTTTTAGGATTGAAAAGAGTTTTCACATCCCTTCAAAAGTCTCTTATTACTCTTTTAATACATTTGTCAAAAATCTGTAAATTTTTGAACAGTTAATTTCTTGAGCTGAACTCAACAGCTGATAACTTTGTTATCTCAATACTAGGTCCACTGGGACGACACCTCCACTATTATGCGCCCACAGAGAGTGTCCCCATGGAATGTTTTTCCATTTGTAGCAGCAGCAGCACCACCTTCATTCATACCGCCACCCAAGAGGCGTGCTACACCTCTGTCATCACCTCCTGATCCATCTGCCCCAGTTAGGGATGGTCAGTTAGTCATCTATCCTCTGAATATTACATATTTCTGGAATGATGGCTACTATTCTTCTCTGTTATGTCTTGAGAATGTTACAATCTGATGGATCTTTATTCTATCTCAGAATCATGTGAAATGTGTTGAAAATGCAACATTATCCATAACAGTTCTTAATGGATTAGGATTTTAAATTTTCTATATATATTTTTTTTTGTTATTTTATCAAAAAAATTTTGGTGATGACTTCCATATTCCATTGATTTGTTTTATCAGTGCACAGACTAGTAATGCTTATGCTTCATCCACTTTCTCAATGCGATTCAATTATCTGAATTGCTTGTACTGATTCTATACTCCAGGCCCGCTAAAAGTCTCCAATGAACCTGCTCCTAGATTATGTGAGGTCTTGCAAGGTCAAGAAAACATGGTACCAACACTAGGATCCATTAGTGACTATCTTGAACAAGGGACGGCTCACAATCTTCTGTCTTCCCAACGAATGCCTCCATCCAGTCCTGATGCTAGAAGAAGCAATGAATTGATCAATTCTCGGAGAAAGATGGGATTAGAGGAGTGGACATGCTCTCTGAGGCCTCGGCCTTGTTATCATGATACTTATGCAACCAGTGGAATCTCAGAGACTTCCTGGCTTGATAGCTATTGGCAACGAAGGCTTCCCACTGTGATTGACCTCGGGGCAACACAAGTCAAATCCAATAGATTTCAGGAAATGGAGATTTGTAAGTCCAGGGATACAGTAGATAATCCGACAACTGAACCAATACCAATCTCCAATAGCCTTCGCAAGGAACATAATGTTCCAAATAGGTTCAAGGAAGTGGAACAAAGTATGTGCCTGGAAACAGGAGAGCCTTCAGGAGTAAAACCGGTTTCCATGATTAAGCTTTTTGGTGTTGAACTATTTGAGAACCATGTTGGTCCCATGTTGTCCCATGTTGCCTATTCTGATGAGCTTCCAATCTCATACAATGCACTTCCTGTTACTGTACCACACATGGCTTTAAGTGAACCTTACGTGCTTTCTGAGCCCTCAAAGAGTACAAAGCCATCTGAATGTAGTGTTTCTGATGGCTTCCTGGCACAATCATCCACAAGTCAACCTGTTACTGCTCGAAGTTGCACGAAGGTAATTGTTTGGTTGATGACAAGTTTTTACAGAAACGATGCCTCTAATATTGTGGTGATGTATTAGTTGCTGTTACTAGTGGTTGATTTTTTTTTTTGCTTTTCAGGTTCACAAGCTGGGAACTGCTCTTGGGAGATCTGTTGACCTATCAAGATTTGACGGCTATGAGAGCCTAATTGTTGAGCTTGACCAGATGTTTGAGTTCCAGGGCGGTTTGGCAGACCGCAGCAGCGGTTGGCAGGTCATTTATGCAGACGATGAAGGGGACATCATGATGATTGGAGATTATCCTTGGCTGTTAAGTATCTTACTGTTTTTCTCTCTTACAACATGGCCTATATATTTTAAAATTTATGCCAATTTTGTATACTTATTTTGTCTGAGGTCTTCCAAGTCATCATTACCAATCCTTAGATTTTACTATAAAAAAGAGAGATGCCCAATCCTTAGATCATTACATCAGAAGTGGTAATAAAAATTGATAATGGATGATGTTGAGTCCATTTTCAGGTTTTGCAGGGCCAATTTTTTCTTTATTCTTCTAGTATAGTACATTATTGAAAAAAGGGCTGTTTGTTGGAGTACCAAGTATGCTGAGCTTTTTAGAAATGCTGTTTTTTTCTAATTATTATTATGTTGTGAAATCTGATTAAGTTGTCATTGGAAAGCAGGAAATTTTGCTCCATGGTGCGTAAGATGTACATTTACCCCAAAGAAGAGGTCAAGAAGTTGAGCACTACACAACTAGAAGAATTAACTGCAGGCAAGAAGACATCTTGCGCATATAATGTTGCAAGTTGAAATGGAAGCTTCTGTTTCTTTTTCTTCCCTTGGGCATTATGAGAGCAAGTAGCCAGATACATTATTTTGTCTGTATGAAACCTACTGCTATTTTATCATTTTCATGAATTGTTTTGATTGTTGTGGTGTGATGAGACAGATGGGGAAATTCAAATTGTAAACTGGACGTACTGAACCTTTTTAGGTGAAAAGAGGTTCATCCCTTGCCTGCTGAGGAATCTGTTCTTTGGTTCCTCATTGTAGCTTAGTTTGCCAAGATCTGGTCATCATGGCGTCTCTAGTGTGTATGTTATGAGAAATTATCTTCAGTCTTGTGGTTTAAGATACTGAATTGCTAACAACACCATTCATCATTCAGCATGTAAAGTGAGTAGATTGAAACTTGGTAGCATGGAGGGCAAATACAGCAATGATGTCAATCCTAAAACCTATACATTCTCCGTGGTTTAATCATGCTTAATAATTATTGATCATCATGGATGGAGGTCTGAAATTATAAAGTTGTCCTCAGATCTGCTATCAAAAGTTTGCGATCCATAGCTATGACGTATTACTTGCCATATTTCTTAAAGATTGGGCATTGCGATGTTAATTATGCTATGAAATAATTGTCGAGGTATCGCCTGCAATCTATGGACCGTGCGGAAAGTTCTTGCTGCTCTGAGATGCCCGCAGACAACAAAAGCATTGCCTGCCTTTAACGCTAGCTTCAACAGCGCGATCCAATTTAATCATCTGTCGGGTTGACCTTTGAATTAATGTGGGGTTGACCTTTGAATAAATGTAGGAGATGACAGAAAACTTGAAGGTTAAACTGATTGCCCCGGTTACAATGCTTAGATGAACTAGGTCACTTGTTCCAAGGGATTTTTGTGAAAATTTTCTCTGAATTTAAAATCAACCATCCCAGTGTAATAGATGCAGGTCCAAGTTTCACAATCAATTAAAATTTGTCTACCATGTAGATTGCCATAGGAGTTTGTTGCAAGTAGTTTGTAAAAATTTGTACTCCTAATGATACCATCTAGATATCATCCACTGATTGAGATCGATGCAGGAAATGGAACAAGATTTGGGCAGACAATATTAATAACACTTCACCAACGTGAATTAGGATAACGGCCAGAATCTCGGGCACAATGGGGTGGTCCGGCACCTACCACCCAAACGTCCATGTTCACCCACGTGGTCCAACTATTTTAATTTCCCTTTTTGTTTTTTTTTTTAATTTCTAAAATGGTAGCCCGATTTTGAGCAGGGGGGTTTGGTGGGACACTTCAATTGCGGATCCACCACCCTGTTTCGCACCCGCACGCCACCCTCTCTCTTCAACGAGAGTAGAGTTTAGCGTGGGCTCCTTGTCATCTCACCAGGTTCAACTCTGGGTTCCCAGAGCAGGTGGAGTTGTCTTCTAGCACATCTGTCTTGCAACCCCCAGCGTTCCCCCGGCCGGCAGGCGGGGTCAACTCACATACGGACTCCCGAGTCTACATCCGTCCGATATCGATCCAACGGGTCGATGTTCACGGCTGCTGTAGGTACGGACCTCTCGGCCAACAACCCCCCGAGCTATCCCGTTTCGCTTTCTATATTCCTTCCTCTGAGCGAGAGCGAGAGAGAGGGAGATGGCGATGGAGGGGTCGACGCTGCTGTGCGTGCCGCTGGTGGCGAAGACGGTGGAGCAGATGGCAGCGGATATGGCAGCGGCGAAGGCCGCCGGCGCCGACCTAGTCGAGATCCGCGTCGACCACCTTTCTACCTTCCGTCCCCGGGAGGACCTCGAGTTCTTGCTCAAAGGCCGCCCGCTGCCTGCTATCGTCACCTACCGGTACGTCTTATGCCAAGGATTTTTCCCCTCTCTTCACCCCCAACGCCCAATCTTTTCATCTGATTCAGTGCGAAATAGTTATTGGCTTTGATTCGTCTCTTCTTTGATGCTCCATATTTTTGCGATTTGTTCACTAGTCTTTTGTTATTGTGGAATTAGAAGGGTTGGTGAGCAAGGAAGAATTTTTTTAACGTTCTTCCTTGAAGCCATCCTGTATCCTTGGATTCTATCACTAGTCTCTTCTTTATGTGGAGTTAGAAGGGTTAGTGGGAAAGGAAAGATTTTGAACAATTGGTTAATCAATTCGTGTTCAGAAAGCAGCAGCTGCGAGCGATCTGATAATCCACTTGCTGCATCCGAGTGTTTTTGGGCAGCCCATTCGATTTTTTTGTTAACAGTAGATCCACTACATTTTGCCTTTCAGTTATATAACCCTCTTTTCTCTACCCCCCACCACCACTGAAAAAAAAAAAAAAAAAAAAAGGAAAAATCTTAATCTTCTTTAGATGTTAGAATGCAGGTATGTGCAATTGGCTTCTTTGCTTGAAACATAGAATATATGAAGAGGATATATTTTATCTACTCATTCTATCTGAAATGTCATCTTTGAGTTTGGTCACTTGCCGCATTGCCATTTGCCCATTAGCAATTTCCAAGGAATCGTACTACTTTCCACCATTTTGGTTATTTAGACCTCACTGTTTTCATCCTCAACTTTCTTATATTAGTCAATGATGCAAGATTTAAATAACAAGGAAAAATAATGATTGTACTGTTTTCCTTCGCATTGATGATGTATCTGATGGGTGAGAATGGGAGTGGCATATATAAATTTGTTATCTCCACGACTGAAACAGAAGTTTAGGTATGCTTTCTTCTTGCAGTCGAGGAATTTTTGCTGTTGTTTATTGCTTTATATAGGGGGAGCAGGTCATGTTATAGACACTTGATGAACTGTGATCTCGTGTAAGAGCAGAAATGTATTTTATGAAAATCTATGCTCCATGAGTCACTTAAGGTCAAAGAAAGCATAGCTGCATTTTGATATGTGTTGCTTGTTTTATGGTTCGAGATTTTAGATACCATGAGGTGGGACCTCCTTTTTTGTGGAACAGGACACCCAGCATATTAACACTCTGGACAGTGGATATCCCATCCTATCCTTGTCCGACTTATCCCCTATCCTGGCACTCGGATGGTGGGACACCCTCCCGTCCCATAGTATTTACAAACTTGGTATGGTTCACTAGGTGGTATAGAGACCAACTGTTAGTATAGAATCTGGTTGCAAGTTGACCATACCAACATCACCATGGAATGGACCATAAGTAGCAATATCATGCTTATTATCAGTCATCAATTTGATTTAGAGCAACAATTTGGTCTTATGTATCTTGAAATGACTGAAGACATCAATAACTGAAGCTGAGGCTTTTTCTTCAAAATATCTATATCTTCACTCTTTCCCTTTTTTTGGTTTAATGATGTTAGCTATTTGGGATTATGCAGTGCTTACATGTTTTACTTTTGACTTCTACTGTCTTAATAGACCAAAGTGGGAAGGAGGTGAATATGAAGGTGATGATAACCGGCGGTTCGAGGCACTTCGCATTGCAATGGATTTAGGAGCTGAATATGTTGATATTGAACTTAAGGTTGGTGTATGAAGGACTACTATAACATGTTCTGTGCAATTGCATTAAGTCCATGATGATTATCCTTAATGCTAGCGGAATGATCAGCTTTATTCATTGATTGTTCGGGTGGTCAAATATATAAAAAATGAATACTGTTTATTTTCTATGATCAAGATTTTGACTTTTCTTTTGGTGATATGTGTGGCAATCCAATCTAATATAGAACTTATGTTGTTCTTTGTGGAAACACATCCCTACATGTTTTTGCCATCTTTAAACATCCTTATCATTCTTCTTTGGAACATTAATTTCCATGAATAATGTAAAGGCTTGTGAAGGGATTTATAAGGGATTTGTCATCAGAAATTTGAAAAAAATATGTTCACAAATCTCTGTCACTGTTTATTGATACCTAAATTTTCTAGTGAAAATAATGAACTGGGAACAAGGCAAAAGTGGTTATCTGGGTTAATAGTTGATGACAAGGCTTCTAAAAGTCTTAACTGATCAAACGGGTGCAAAAAAAGGTCGAGGATAAGTCCAAACATTATTAGATGTGATCTTAGTTATTAACCCAAAAAAAAAAGTAAACAACAGAGAAAAAAGAATAGTAGAAAAAGAAGTAGAGGAATGGTATAGTAAGGAGCAAGAATCAGAGGAAAGAACTTAAGAAAAAAGAAAGAGCTTAAGAGAAGGGGAGGTTGCAGTCACACAATCAATAATAAAAGTTGATACCAAGTCATGAGGTCCTTGGGGGCAACTGCAAAAAGGGCAAGGTCCAAAGGGACCTTTTATTGGTAGCCTTCAGGAGAAATATGTCTGAGATTGAATTTGGATGACTTCAAATAATCTACTGTATCATTCACCATCAAGATGACACAGGAGATGATTCGAGCAATTTTGGCTTTGATACTATCGATGATGATCATATTCTGTCTCCTATACGAAAACTGTGTGCAAATCTTGTGTATTGTTTGGAATCAAGTGACATTTTCAACATCAGCTAATAATTGGTCATTTTAACTCAATCACAATGAGACAAATTTGTAGGTCAAGGCAAGTGATACCCAACATGACACACTTATTAAAATCAATGCTTTCAATAGTCAGTACACTGGGATTGTCAAGTCGCACAATGTCTCCAACACTTCAATGATATTCCTATTTGAAAAAGACATTTACCCAAACTCAAACAACATGAAACTTGTGGAGTAGCTGTTATAGTGAACATACACTCTTCTTATCAGGTCTGAAGCAGAACTTTCACCAAACGAACATGATTTTGGAGTCCAGTTGTTATAGGGTATGTTGCATGCTATTTATTTTCGACAGCTACTGAAAGAAAAACAATCTTCTAGTTTAAGACTAGTAACAGACATGCTTTATTATGAAGAATTCTGTAGTTGCTAGAAGTGATACTTACCAATTGAGTCGTTGAAAACTGCTTTAGTCTCAGTTTATGCATAGATTGGTTTCTTTGGATTTTTTATAAGCCATCAATTTGTTTGCTTTTCTTGACATGTTCCTGGACACTTCTCAATTGCAGGTGGCTGAGGAATTTGTGAGACTCATATCTGGAAAAAAACCGGAGAACTTTAAGCTCATTGTTTCTTCTCATAACTATCAGAGCACTCCATCCAGTGAGGAGCTTGGTAGCCTTGTGGCAAGAATACAAGCCGTTGGAGCTGATATTGTGAAGATTGTAACAACTGCTGTGGACATTGTTGATGTGACACGAATGTTGCAAGTGATCGTCCATTGTCAAGTGAGTGATAAATATTATCGTGTTACATCGAGAGGTTGAAGTTTAATAGTTCTTTGGAGCTATATATGTTTTAGAGCAGTTTTCTGAGTGCAATTTTCAAAGTTTCAAATGGTGGTAACTTTGTCCACCTTTACTTTTCATGATCAATTCATCACTCCATCAAAGATACATTTGGTATTGTTTGTATTATGTATATGTATACCTGTTTTATTTTCTTTCTATTTAATGTGTATGCGCAAGTGTGCGTGTCACTGTGTGTGTGTGTGTGTGAGAGAGAGAGAGAGAGAGAGCCTTTTCAACTAACAATGTTGTGTTGGTCACATACACTTTTTTGAGTTACAAGATATGGATCTTTTGCTGTATATTATATAAAAAGTTGATTTCAGGAATGGTTCGTTTCCTTTTTATGCATGCAGGTGCACATATGCATACCTTCTTATATGTGCTTGTAGTGGCCAACCACAAAAAGGGACCTCTTAACTTGTGAGTTAATGGTTAAGGAGAAAGCTATTATAGTTCTTGCATGTGAAATTTGTATTCAGATGAATCTTATTGTTTGATGAGGTCTTAGCTCTTGGATGGTTGAAGATGACACGGCCATTGTTGGATTAGAAGTACTATTTAGGTGATTTTTGTTTTTTCAACCTAAGTGACTTAATAAATGTATAGATAAGGAAATGATGTAGTAAATGGCATGGGAAAAAACCTTTGTAGTTATAACTTATTTTAGGTAAAGGTGGGCCTTTTAATCTTGTGTAGCAGACTTAAAACAATGAGACTTGTAGAGATATTAATTTTTTTCCCCGGTCAGGGACTAAATGATGTGCACCATCATGAAGAAAGAGATGATCACATGCCATATATGGATCCAAGAGCCAAATTGATGATTTTGCTCACATGCGTAGAAGCATGATGCGGTGCGAATCAGATTTGGCAAGAATTTGAAAGAAATTATTGCTTGAAAAAAGGGTCGAGTTTAGAAGCTTGTTTTGTTCTTCCTAATTCATCATGATCTCCAGCCACTATCATTTCCATAATAGCAAGACGTAATCAAGGTTGTTTTGTTCTTCCTAATTCACCATGATCTCCAGCCACCATCATTTCCATAGTAGCAAGATGCAGCCAAAGTTATTTTGTTCTTCCTAATTCACCATGATCTCCAGCCACCATCATTTCCATAGTAGCAAGATACGGCCACTATCATTTTCTTTGTAGTAAGATATAGCCACCATCATTTCTATGATAGTCAAATTCTATTATTTCCTTCCATTTACTGAATGTCTTATGTTCCCTCTCTTATCTATATAAAGGGAGGCGACCTATGTATTCAATCAGATTTCAATGAATGAAAATGAGTGTTGCTGATTTCTCTTATCTAACCCCTGTGTGTTAGTGGCGAGTTATAAACTCTAGGACTTATCACTCACATTCTTCTTTTCTTTAGTGTGGCGTTTTACCCCTTTGTGATCTGATTGTGGCGATTTTCTTATCAATCAGATTTCAAAGGTTTCTTTTTTTTTCTCTTTTTCTGTGCTCCAACCTTTATTCTTACCTACACAAGATAGTTATTTAGGCCTGGGCACATCAGTTTGGTATCAGAGCCTGAAGGAGTGTTTGACATCCAAATCATGTCTGGAGGAGACGAGGCCCCTGTCATTCCTAGAGGCATGAGTTTGGAACAAGCTCAGATTATAGGACTCCAGCGGCGTCAAGAAGAGATGATGGAGCAACTCAATCGTCTAACACAAGCGTTTGAGCGGTTGGCAACACTTCCCCCACCACCACAGCGGCATGGCCATCCAGCACCACAACGAGTTGATCACAATGATGAAGAGGAGTATGACGAACCCCGGGATGATGATGGTGTAGAAGAACACCCATGGCAAAGGCGGCAGCAAAGAAGTTTGGGAGACAATATTAAGATGAGGATCCCATCCTTTAAAGGAACTAGCTCACCCGAAGAATATCTGGAATGGGTGCAACATGTGGAGAAGGTCTTTGAATGTCAAGACTATTCTGAGGTAAAAAAATGTAAACTTGCTGCCCTTGAATTCACTGATTATGCTAATCTTTGGTGGGAGAATGTGAAAGCTCAGCGTAAGAGGGATGGAGAAGAGGAGATCCGAAACTGGAGGCTTATGAAGCGGATCATGGAGAAGCGATGTCCCTCAATATTATAAGCAGGAGCTGTACATCAAGTTACAAAGCTTGAGACAAGGGGGGATGTGTTGAGGATTATGTCAAAGAATTTGAGATGCTGATGATGAGATGCGATTTGCGAGAACCTCAAGAACAGACCATTGCAAGGTTCTTAGGAGGCTTGAATAAGGAGATTGCTGATACGGTGGAGTTGCAATCTTATGTGTTCCTTGACGATGTGATCAAACTTGCTGTTAAGGTGGAGAGACAGCGCAAGCATGGTGCAAGTAAGTCAAGTAAGACTACCAACTCATCTTCCTTATCACCATGGTCCGTCCCTAAGGCGGTGCCAAAACAAGTAGAAAAAGATGATTCTAGCAAGCAAGTCACAGATGCGGCCAAAGAAAAAGAGGTGAGAAATTCACCTTCCAGACGAAGTCGAGATATCAAGTGTTTCAAGTGTCTTGGTTACGGTCATATAGCCTCTGAATGTCCAAACAAGAGGGTGATGCTCATTCGGGAGTCACAAGAAGAAATTGAAAGTGAAGATGAGGCTATTTTGGAAGAGGTAAAAGAAGATTATGTGGAGTTTGCAGATGAAGGAGAGCTATTGGTTATTCGTCGCAACCTGAACCTACAAGCCAAAGTGGATGATGAGCAGCGCGAAAATATCTTCCATACCAGGTGCACCATCCATGATAAGGTATGTGGTGTTATCATTGATGGAGGTAGCTGTACTAATGTGGCTTCTACTATTTTGGTAGAAAAATTTAATTTGGTGACTATGAAGCATCCCCGTCCCTATAGATTGCAATGGCTTACTGACGATGGTGATGTGAAGGTTACAAAGCAGATTGTAGTACCTTTCTCTATTGGCAAGTCCTACAAAGATGAGGTTGTTTGTGATGTGGTTCCTATGAAAGCCAGCCATCTTCTTTTGGGAAGACCTTGGCAGTACGATCGAAAGACTATTCATGACGGCTTCAAAAACACCTATTCATTTGCCAAGAATGGAAAGAATATAGTGTTGGCACCACTTAGCCCGTAACAGGTCCAGAAGGATCAGCTTGTGATTGAAAAGGGCAAGAAAGAGAACTTATTTGCCAACAAGGGGGAAGTGAAGCGAGTTTTGACTAACCATGAAATTATTTTTGTTCTTGTAGCTAAGCAGATTCCAAGTGAAGAAATCTCCCTTCCACCGCAAATGAAGGAGATCTTGGAGGAATTTACAGATGTGTTTCCGAAAGAATTACCAAAAAGATTGCCACCAATCAGAGGGATCGAGCATCAGATTGATCTCATTCCAGGGTTTGCCCTACCAAATAGACCAGCCTATAGATGTAATCCCGAGGAGGCCAAGGAGTTGCAGCGGCAAGTTGCGGATCTTTTGGAGAAGGGTATGTGAGGGAGTCTATGAGCCCATGTTCAGTACCAGCTCTGTTGGTACCAAAGAAGGATGGATCTATGTGGATGTGCGTGGATAGTAGGGCGATAAACAAGATCACAATAAAATATCGCTATCCAATCCCGCGACTGGACGATATGCTTGATGAGTTGCATGGAGCTAAGGTCTTCTCAAAAATAGACCTGAGGAGCGGATACCATCAGATTTGCATGAAGGAAGGTGATGAATGGAAGACCGCATTCAAGATCAAGTTCGGATTGTATGAGTGGACGGTCATGCCATTTGGATTGTCCAACGCACCAAGCACATTCATGAGATTGATGAATCATGTGCTACGTAAGTTTATTGGTGATTTTGTGGTTGTATATTTTGATGATATTCTAATTTTTAGTAGAAATCAGGAAGAGCATATGGAGCACCTCAGGGGTGTTTTTGAGGTTCTGCGACAAGAGAAGCTATATGGCAACCTCAAAAAGTGTCATTTTTGTCAGGATCGCATAGTCTTTCTTGGCTATGTTGTGTCACAACATGGAGTGGAAGTTGATGAGGAAAAGGTGAAAGCGATCAAGGAGTGGCCTGTTCCTACTAATGTATCTGAAGTAAAAAGTTTTCATGGTCTAGCATCCTTTTATCGAAGGTTTGTGAGGAACTTCAGCACTATTCTTGCTCCTATCACTGAATGCATCAAGAAAGGAGGAGAATTCAAATGGACTGAAGCAGCCCAAAGGAGCTTCGAGTTAATCAAGGAGAAGTTGAGTTCAGCACCCATTCTAGCTCTACCCGACTTTTTCAAGACTTTTGAGGTAGAATGTGATACCTCCGGTGTGGGCATTGGAGCTGTTCTGATGCAAGAAGGGCGTCCCATAGCATATTTCAGTGAGAAGTTGAATGGTGCAAGCTTGAGCTACTCTGTCTATGACAAGGAGTTCTACGCTCTGATTTGGGCTTTGGAGACTTGGCAACATTATTTATTGCCAAAGGAGTTCGTCATCCATACTGATCATGAGTCTTTGAAGCACTTGAAAGGACAAAGCAAGCTGAATCGTAGACATGCCAAGTGGATGGAATTCTTGGAAACCTTTCCTTATGTGATCAAATACAAAAAAGGAAATGTCAATATCGTGGCTGATGCACTTTCCAGGAGGTATGCTTTGATTTCATTGCTTAATGCTAAACTAATGGGATTTGAGTTGATTATAGATCGATACAAGGACGATCCAAAATTTGTAAATATTTATGAAGAGTGCAAGAAAGGAGCTGTAAATGGCTATTACAGGCATGACGGATACTTGTTTAAGTCAGGTCGGCTGTGCATTCCTAACAGTTCTATTCGAGAGCTTTTGGTGAGAGAAGCTCATGGTGGCGGATTGACGGGTCATTTTGGAGAGAAGAAAACATTGGAGATGGTGAAAGAGCACTTTTATTGGCCAGCTATGATTCGTGATGTGCATCACGTCATTAAGAGGTGCGTTACCTGTAAGAAGGCGAAGAGCAAAAAGACTTCACAAGGGTTGTATATGCCGCTATCTGTACCAGATCAACCATGGATAGATTTGAGTATGGATTTTGTGCTTGGACTGTCAAGAACACAAAGGGGGAAGGATTCGATTTTGGTGGTTGTGCATCGATTCTCAAAAATGTCTCATTTTGTGCCATGCCACAGAACCGATGATGCTTCACATGTTGCAGAATTATTTTTCAAAGAGATAGTACGTCTGCATGATATACCAAAGAGCATTGTGTCTGATCGAGATGTCAAGTTCTTGAGTTACTTTTGGAAGACCTTGTGGAAGAAGCTTGGTACTAGATTGCTTTTCAGCACTTGCCACCCGCAAACCGATGATCAGACCGAAGTGGTAAATCGTACCCTCTCTTCTTTGCTTCGCACTGTTGTTAACAAGAATATGAAGAATTGGGATGAGTGTTTGGCTTATGTTGAGTTTGCTTACAATCGTAGTATTCATAGCACTATTAAGCATTCTCCTTTTGAAGTGGTTTATGGGTTTAATCCTATCACCCCACTTGATTTGGCACCACTTCCAATCAGCGAAAGAGTTTGTATGGATGGGAAGAAGAAAGCTGAGTTGGTTAAGTCCATGCATAAGAGCATCAAGGAGCAGATTGAGAGGAAGAATGCGGCTTATGAGAAGGCAGCCAACAGAGGAAGAAAATAAGTTCGCTTGGCTCCAGGTGATCTTGTTTGGATACATCTTCGCAAAGAACGATTTTCAAACCAAAGAAAATCTAAGCTCATGCCACGTGCTGATGGTCCATTCCGAGTTGTTGAGAAAGTGAATGACAATGCTTACAAAATTGAATTGCCTGGTGACTACAATGTGTCCGCTACATTCAATGTTCGAGATCTTTCTCCTTACTTGGAGGATAGTTTGGATGATGAGGAAGACTTGGATTTGAGGGCAAATCCTATTCAACAAGGGGGAAATGATGTGCACCATCATGAAGAAAGAGATGATCACATGCCATATATGGATCCAAGAGCCAAATTGATGATTTTGCTCACGTGCGTAGAAGCATGATGCGGTGCGAATCAGATTTGGCAAGAATTTGAAAGAAATTATTGCTTGAAAAAAGGGTCGAGTTTAGAAGCTTGTTTTGTTCTTCCTAATTCACCATGATCTCCAGCCACTATCATTTCCATAATAGCAAGACGTAATCAAGGTTGTTTTGTTTTTCCTAATTCACCATGATCTCCAGCCACCATCATTTCCATAGTAGCAAGATGCAGCCAAAGTTATTTTGTTCTTCCTAATTCACCATGATCTCCAACCACCATCATTTCCATAGTAACAAGATACGGCCACTATCATTTTCTTTGTAGCAAGATATAGCCATCATCATTTCTATGATAGTCAAATTCTGTTATTTCCTTTCATTTACTGAATGTCTTATGTTCCCTCTTTTATCTATATAAAGGGAGGCGACCTATGTATTCAATCAGATTTCAATGAATGAAAATGAGTGTTGCTGATTTCTCTTATCTAACCCCTGTGTGTTAGTGGCGAGTTATAAATCCTAGAACTTATCACTCACATTCTTCTTTTCTTGAGTGTGGCGTTCTACCTCTTTGTGATCTGATTGTGGCGATTTTCTTATCAATCAGATTTCAAAGGTTTCTTTTTTTTTTTTCTCTTTTTCTGTGCTCCAACCTTTATTCTTACCTACACAAGATAGTTATTTAGGCCTGGGCACATCACTAATCAACTCTTAGATTAACATCACAGTATGGGTAATTGAGAGCAGAAAACTAACACCTCATGATAATAAAGGAAAGTCACAAGTTACATTTTATAAGTTTCTGCTAGAACCACATCTTGTTTTCTTTATTTTTGTTCTGTATCAGAGTGTTTTCTTACTTGAGCTAACTATTGTACGTTACTTGTTGTGAGCTACATGATCCAGAATTTTTTTTGATTGCTATAGGATCAAACCTATTTTGAGTTATACTGCATTTGACTAATGGATAGGAAAAGCAGGTCCCAGTGATAGGATTGGTTATGGGGGAGCGGGGAATGATCTTTCGGTTGCTTTGCCCCAAGTTTGGTGGATATCTTACTTTTGGTTCACTTGATGTGGGAAAAGAATCGGCTCCTGGGCAGCCAACTATATCAGATTTGTTGAATGTCTACAATATCAGAAAGATCACAGCAGACACAAAAGTTTATGGGATTATTGGAAAGCCAGTTGGCCACAGTAAAGGTCCTATTCTACATAATGCAGCATTTAAGTCTGTTGGCCTCAATGCTGTTTATGTTCCACTTTTGGTGGATGACCTTGCTAATTTTCTCAGTGCCTACAGTTCTCCAGATTTTGCTGGTTTCAGGTACGTCTTGTTCTTAAGGATAGCTTAGTAGACGGTGGATGTGTTTTAGTGATGTTTGTCTTACCATTGTATTTTTTTTTATAGTTACTTTAAATACTGTAATTTTTAAGAACACTTTAAAGTTCACCCTGAGGAGCATCAGAAGTTAAGGGGTTCTTTGATCTCAATGACAGTAGTCGAGTTGATTGTCTTCATAATATGGAGATACTTTTCCGTTTATCTTAAACTACACATGTTGGTGAACCTATGTCATGTTCTTTAACCAGAAGGTGTACAGTTCTGAACCAATTTGGCAGCACATCATTAGTATACTCATTATTCCAGGCTTTTGATCTGGTGGCCATACATTTATGTGTACCCTTGTGTAACAAGTCACTGCCCTTATCTAAGTAGCCGGAGCATCTGAGGCGAATCCTGTTTGCTATGTATTGCTCTTGTCACTAGTTTTATGCATCCTGAAGCTCTGCCTGACTCTCGTTTCAATTGTTATGGTAGTAGAGAAATAGTTTAGGGTTTTTTGGTTAACTACAAATAGAATGTCACCAAAGCAAGGATTTAGACATTGCCACTTCAATATAGTACTGCTGGTACCACACCTTTCCAACTGGAAAACAGGACTGGTACAGGAATAGGACACTGGTTATCTCTTGAAATGTTAAAATATTGCATCTTGTAAATGGACCTAAATTTCTCAAGAAAGAAGATGGATCTCCCTTTCTCTAATGGATCTCACAGATTGCAAACATTTCATGCAAGTGCACATAAGATGGCAGGCACCAACCAAAGGAAGGATAGGAATGTGTGAAATTGTGAATTGTGTGAATTTCTATTGCCACCTATTCATTTCATGTGGAATAATGCCCCTCAATTGTAATTTGAGATTTTAAAAAAAAAAAAAAAACACCTAGTAAATTTCTACCTTACTATAATATTTTCTATAAGGCACTCATTGAAAATAAGTAGATTATCAGGTTAGTCATGTGTTTGGTTGATCCACATTCACATGTTATCCATTGATTATTGGATGGTTATGACATTATGGAAATGCTGGTATGCCATCTTGTAAGAAATTATTCTTTTTGATGGTCATTCTGCAAATGTTGCAGCCTACATGTTCTTTATCTACCCCATTTACAGGACTTTTAAATTTTATAGGTTCATTGTTTTTCTTGAAACAACAAAATGCTAGTCTTTTCAAAACCTTAGTTATGATGGTTATCTGGACGACTTTTGGACAACTTTCTCTGAACTGTTAGACATCCCTTTTTTTGACCTGGGTTGCAGTTGTACAATTCCCCACAAGGAGGCTGCAGTTAGATGTTGTGATGAGGTCGATCCCATTGCTAAGGTAAATGATAAAATCAGAACATTCTTTCAGTTAGTTCTATAGGGCCTTTTTAGCCACCGCAAGCTTTAAAAATGCTATAATATTAAAAATTCAAGATCTATATTATTTTGTCTTCTCTGTATCTTTGCAGTCTATAGGAGCCGTAAATACAATCATTAGGAGGCCAGCTGATGGAAAATTAGTTGGTTACAACACTGACTATATTGGTGCAATTTCTGCTATTGAAGATGGGATAAGAGGTGCATTGCATATTCAATAGCTTTTGGTTTAAAGATTTATCTAAATGAAATAGATTGCTTGTATTTTTAGATCTGTAATTCCATTCAAGTGTTTGGTGTAACTTTCAACAGGTTCACGGGCAAAGGACGCAGCTGTTTCACCTCTTGCTGGAAAACTTTTTGTTGTCATTGGTGCTGGTGGCGCTGGCAAGGCTCTTGCTTATGGTGCTAAGGAGAAGGGAGCAAGAATTGTAATTGCAAACCGTACTTATGGTAGCGCTCAATCTCATAACTTCTTGATCTTTCCAAACTTTTTAGGCAGTGTATTGTCTAGATATGAAAAGAACCAGAGAAGGTGCATATTTTACAAAATAGCAAAAGTAATTTGTCTACTCTGATATTTAGAGTTTGCAGATGGACTCATGTCTTGCTATTCAGTCCATGTGATTCACTGTTCATGTGCTGTGAATTACATAACTTGTTGGATTTATGATATTGTCTTTGATATTAGCAAGTTGCCTGGGCAGCAAATTCTTCAGTTTTTCTTTACCCTGAAAAATAAAATTTTAAAGTTCTGAGTGCTTCAATTAGAAATTTCTGTATGAAAATGAGGAACAAATGATAGGATCATCTTTGCTGAGTTTAGCAATCTTTCATTTGAAGACATGTAATGCACTAGATATATCTGAATCTATATTCTGCATATGGCTTTTAGTTTCCTTTCACTATCCCATCGTATTTGCCAATAATTCAGTGTTTTCTTATTTTTTTATGAAGAATGTTTCTAGAGATCACTGTGCAGCTTGTAAATTTTGTGCTTCTCTGACTGCCAGAACGAGCTAGAGAGCTTGCCAACTTAATAGGTGGACGTGCTCTTACACTTGCTGAATTGGAAAGTTTCCATCCCGAGGAGGGGATGATTCTCGCAAACACAACATCTATAGGAATGCATCCAAATGTTATTGATACCCCTTTGTCTAAGGTTTGTGGTACTCTTGTGATATTTATGATAGCATACAATTAGCATTGTGTTATGACAAAGAAGCCTTTATTTCCAAATTTCTGCAACTGAGTGTTGGTTCAACCCTTGGGAAAAATTTAAACCTCAAAATTATCGGGTTCTACCCCAACATGTGCAGTAATCTTGCCACCAGGACCTGGGTCCACGGGTTGGCGCCTATCTCTTCAGCACATGCACTGCAGCGAGGTGCACAGAAGGTGGATTTCAAGTCTATTTCTCAAAAAAAAAAACAAAAAAGAAAAAAGTGCTTATGCTAATTAAATCTTATGTAGTACTCAACAAAAAAACCCTAAATGGGCTTCTTTCTGTGGAAAGTATACCTTCATTTTTCTACTTCTATTTGATCAAATCAGCTTAGTAAATTCTCATTATGATGCACTGCTCTTGACTTTCTGTTAACGTCGTAAATGAATATCTAGCATTTTGGGGCATCATGATGCCTTTCACTTTACATGGAGCTGGAAACAGTCTCTCTATATGTTGGTATTTGCTCATGATCTATCAGACAGCATATATAACCTTCAACTATATGACTCTGTATAATATTTTCCCGTTGTTTACTGCATGACTCTAATTTTTGGTATTTGGTGCACTGAACCTTACTGATTGACATAACATGTAAAAAAATTGCAGCAAGCTCTGAGGTCTTATGCAGTGGTGTTTGATGCGGTCTACACGCCAAAAGTGACCAGACTTTTGCGAGAAGCCGAAGAATCTGGAGCCGCTGTTGTTAGTGGACTGGAGATGTTCATTAGGCAAGCAATGGGACAATTTGAGTTGTTCACAGGTTTGGCAGGTAAGTTGTTGCCACAACTGTGTGATAGCTTGTATTGTCCGTTGTCTTTAAATAACTTTGCCTGCTTATTGTTCCTGTGCAGCCCCTGAAAGCCTGATGCGCAATATCATTTCAAGATTATGAGAAATACATCAAACGGTCTGTTCCCATATATCTTGAGCTTTATTAATTTGCAATCTGTGATTTTGATCAGATTTCCCCAAAACATATGGTAGTTACAAATAACAATAAACCTTCAAGAGACCAAAATAATAATCAGCTCTCTTTCCAATCACCTATTTTATATCTAATACTGACCTTTTCTCTGATGAACACAAACGCAAGCATGCGCTCTGGTTCGCCACTCTCATATTTGCTCTCTAACCTGATCATGAAGCAAAATTTCTTCTGATACCTAGTCTTGAAATGTGTGTAAATTGTATTTTAAAATTCATTCGAGAGAAGGCCCCCACGTTGGTGGTACATCATGACACTTCTGGATAGATTAAAATTAGGACAGCATGCCAGCTCGGCAGCTCCTGTGATAGATTCCCTAACAAATGTTGTTTTGGATGATGCAGAATTATTTCCCGTTCTGTGAGGACTTTTTGGGGCTTTCATGCACAATGGGGTCTACATACCTATTCACTTTGGAGTTAAATTATTTTCTTCTTGTGAAACCCTCATGCAATAACAGGCAGATTTGAATGCCTGAGGCAGTTTTCTTTTGGCGGACCGGAACACTCTCAATTGCATTTCCAATTTTCTTTTCTCCAAGAATTCTTACTCTGTTTGCTGTTTCTATTTATGTAAAACTGGCTGAAGTACTTTGGAATGGAGAATTGTGTTAGCTCCTTCAAAATTTTGATTCTATTTTATTGAAGAGTGCTCTGTTCTTCCGAAGGCTAAGCAGAAAGTTATCGTAGCTTGGCATATTCTGTTCATAATCCTCTTCTGGCATTAGAAATGGGCGTGCCTTGTTCTATCAAGCTAGTGTCAGTGCGGCCGTAAAGCTAAATAGCTTGTTAAAGCTGCACATTCTTTGTTTTCTTCTCATACTTTGTAATGTATATGATTTGGCATCAAAAAAGATCTTGAAATTAATGTTATTGATTGGACTACAAATAGAAAGGAAGACCTTAAATGATATTAATGACTAACTATTTTTTTAAAAAAAATAGAAAGAGAAAAATTAATGATGGTTCTCCAAATATAGAAAAATGATTCATGCTTTCATGTCTTGAGACCTTAATTTTTGTCATGACATTAAATATTTTATTGTTGATCAACTGGTTTCAAATTATACCTTCGGATGTTGGAGTCATTCTTAATGATTTAGTAATTTGGAGTTTCCTATATTTGATGGATCTTGATGTAATCTTTCCTAGTTATGCGAATTTATAATTAAGTAAACAGGTTTAGAAATTTTTTGAATTTTAAATGTCAGCAAGATGAGGATTAAATAGTCATTTTAGCCCCTTCTCCAAATATTTTTTAATGTATAATTTCTATTTATATATTATTACTTTATATTTTTAATAAAATTTATCTTTTCAAATTAGTTTCTCTTGTATGTGCTTATGGACTAGTAATTTTATCCCACTAACTTAATATTTTTATCATCTATACTATATTAACAAAGTGACAGCTTTGAATATCAAAGAGTATTATTTTGGCCTGTCTCTTATGTTTTGATTGAAAATATTTTCCCATTTTTGTTACAAGTTTTTTTTAATGAATATTCTAATACCTATCTAAATAATTTAGTTATTTAAATAAATTCTCCTAATCTAGGGAGAAAGAAACAAAATCCAAACTCTCTGGACAAGGAAAGAAAAATAATTGGATCCTTAGCCCTACTTTGGTGAGTTTCATGCATCGTCTTTTTCTCTCTAATTCAAATTCATATGGAACCTAATCCATTTGTTTGCGGATAACATATAAAGAAAATATAAAATTTTTATAAATATTATTTTTATAACTTATTAGTTTTCATCAGCATGCATTATGCATGTGTTGTATTGCTGGTATAGGTAAATGTAGGAGATCAATAGAAAAAAAATTTTCTTTATTATTTCATTATAATAAAGACAAAAGAGATTAAAGTAAATAAAATAATTAAAGAAGAATAATGAAACTCAAATCAATTAATTTTTATATAACCTTTTTGCATGAAAAATAAAGTATTAAAGATTCAGATCGGCTACAAAATCAGGACATATGCAAGGAAGGCCATGATAATTATGCTTACAATTTTTTTTTATCATTATCATAGATAATATGTAAATAGTATTATTCAAGATATAAGAAAATCGAACTTAATTAATGTCAGCTCTAAAATAGGATAGATTTGGATAAGATTAACTATATTTGAGCTCAGATCCGACCAAGTTAAAACTAGACAATAGGGATCCTATATCGATGATGCAAGCTATTGGATGCAATCTACTACTTCAAAACTACTTACACATAAAAAATTATATGATTTGAAGATCCTTAGTCTTTGCATCAAGTGATCAAAAAATATATCAAATTCAATTTTATTAAGACTATCTAATTTTTTACTATTTGATGCATAGACTAGGAAACTTAAAATTATATGATTTTTTATGTGCAAGCAGTTTTGAGATAGTAGATTATATTCAATGGCTTGGATTATTGATGTAGGTTCTTTATTATAATATTTTGACTTGATTGGATCTAAGTTCAAATCTAATTCAAGTCTTGCTATAGTTGTTTTGGACCTTTTATATTTAAAATTCAAGCATTTTGTACTCTAATATCCTCTCTCCCTCGATACTCTATTCTTTTTCCCTCTCTCTCTCTCTCTCTTTTTCTTCTTTTTTTTTGTTAATAAGGCGGTTCATCCTAACAATACTCCTTTAATACTCTCCCTCTATATATATATATATCCAGCTCCTGCTGGGTGAACGGGTTACCAGATTTTACCCACCCCCAAACCCTCGAGAACCCCAGCAAGTCCCCTCTCTCTTTCTCAATCTTTCTCTAGTTTTCTGAACATCCCATGCCTCATTATCCTCTACTGCACCACCCACTTAGGGTTCTGAATGGCGATGCTACCATCTGCAATGCAGCTCCTTCTCTGGCCTGCCGAAGTACTCTTTGTGTGATCAGGTTTAGGTTTTATTTTTTTTGTTTTTTTTGGTGGGGTGGGGGCGGCTCACTCATCCCCTTTCTCTCTATTTCAGTTGGATCGGAGGCTATAGGAGGTTACGCGATTTCCTTGCTCTGTTCTTGCCCTCGGTCATTCTTTTTATTGGGCTTTTAGGTTCCCTTCTTATGCGGAGAAAAATCCAAAGTTTAGTTTATTTTGGTTGAGGTCCATTCGCGGATATGATCCATACTTAAGTCTACTATGAATCATATAAATATAACTCTTGTTGTCCTAATTTTGAGAGAGAGCGTTCAGCCACTTGAAGAAAGAAAAAGAGAGAGAAAGGGAGAACAAAAAAAAATAATCTCATAGGTTTTGGATAGCTCTGCATAGTTCTGATCTAGTTGATAATCGGAAGGTCATTCATGGTCTGATTGAGCTAATTTTTGGATAACACGTAGAAGACATGGTTCTTAAACTTCAACGGTGCTGATCGTAATTTGGATAACTGAAAACCTGATTTTTAGGACTTGAAACAGAGGCTGTATTTTGGTGACTTTTCTCCACTCTCTTATTATTTCTTTTTTATTATTCCATAGTTATTAGAATTGCAGTTTAGCTCTAAGTTTGTGAGCTATTTGTAGTTATTTATGGCTGTTGCAAATATTATATTAATTATAGTGAAGCTTTTTTGGGTGGACCTTTGATCCCGTGATTTTTATCCTTCACATTGGGGAGGGGGGGGCATGTTTTCACATTAAAAATCATGTGCTCTCTTTTGTGGATTTTTTATGCATTTTTGGATATATTTGTGTGTTGGATATTTACTTTAGTTGCTGAAAAATTTTTTTCACTCCTCACAGATTCACTCAAGTGGAAAATGGTTGCCCATCTTGGTTGTCATCGCCTCCTTTTCCAATAGTCTGGTATTAGAGTAGTTCATTTATTTATTGTGGGTGGAGCTTGTTTGAAAGATGGAGGTGAATTTGAGTAAAATAGTTTGCTTGAATAGGATAAATTATCATAAGTGAAAGAAAAAAATGAAAGATCTTCTATTTGTAAAAAAGCTACATCTATCGGTGTTCATGACTTAAAAATCCGAGTCTAAATATGATGAAGAATGAAAATTTGAGCATCAACAAGTATGTGGCTTTATTTGGCAATGGGTAGAAGATAATGTCTTGAATCATATTGTTAATGAGACACATGCTAAAACTCTGTGGGAGAAGCTAGAAACCTTGTATGCTTCGAAGACTAGAATCAATAAATTATTTCTGCTTAAACAAGCATTGCAGTTGAGGTATAAAGAAGGGAGCTTTCTAATAAATTATTTCTGCTTAAACAAGCAATACAATTGAGGTACAAGGAAGGGAGCTCCATATTTGATCACTTGAATAAAATTCAAGGGTGCTTTGATCAGTTGTCCGAAATGGGTGTGAAGTTTGATGATGAAATTCAGAAACTTTGGCTGCTGAATACTCTACTTGATTCTTGAAAAAATTTTCGTATGTCTTCAACCAATTCTACTCCTAATGGTGTTGTGACCATAGAATATGTCAAAAATGATGTCTTCGATGAGGAGATAAGATGGAGAACTCAAGGTATGTCATCATCACAATCTGAGATCTTGATTACTGAAAATAGAGGGAGAAGCAAGAATAAGAGCTAAGAACAGAACGGTAGAGGCAAAATCAGGAGTAAATCAAAGTCGAGATATAAGAATCTTGAATGTCACCATTGTGGCAAAATAGGACATATCAAGAAATATTGCTATAAATAGGAAAGGGAGAAGAATGACAATGACAAAGATGATCGTGTTGCCACCACCACTTCAAATGAACTTCTTATTATTTATGATAAAAATGCGATCAATCTTGCTTGTCATGAGATAAATTGGGTGATTGATAGCAGTGTCTCTTTTCATATAACATCAAGGAAGGAATTCTTCTCATCTTATACTCCCAGTGATTTTGAGAACTTGAAGATGGGTAATAATGACTTGTCAAAGGTAGTAGGCATCGAAACTGTCAGTTTGGAGACCAACAGTGGAACAAGGTTGGTACTTAAAGATGTCAGGCATATACCAGATATTCGTTTGCATTTGATTTCAGCAGTAAGGCTTGATGATGATAGATATTGTAATACTTTTAGTGATGGACATTGGAAACTCACTAAATGCTCTTTAGTTATGGCACGGGAAAAGAAGTGTTCAAGATTGTACTTGATATAGATTTTAATTTCTACTAATTCTATGAATGTTGTCGAGAGTGATAGCTCGTCAGAATTACGGTACAAGAGACTGAGCCATATGAGTGAGAACGGACTTAATTGTTTAGCCAAGAAGAATTTGCTCTCAGGGTTGAAAGGTGCAAAGTTAAAAAAATGCAGCCACTGCTTGGCTGGAAAATAGAAAAAGATCTCTTTCAAGAGTCATCCTTCTTCCAGAAAGTCAGATTTGCTTAAATTGGTACACTCAGATATTTGTGGTCCATTAAAGATAAGGTCACTTGGTGATGCACTTTACTTTGTGATTTTTGTTAATGATCATTCAAGGAAGCTTTGGGTTTATGCCTTGAAATCAAAAGATCAAGTACTTGATGTGTTTAAAGAATTTCATGTTTCTGTTGAGAAATAAATAAAAAAAAAGTTGAAATGCATCCATCCAGATAATAGTGGTGAATATCTTGGACCATTTGATGAGTATTGAAAACAACATAGTATCAGACATTAGAAGACACCTCTTAAGACTCCTCAGTTGAATGGCTTGGTAGAAAGGATGCATAGGACATTGATGGAGAGAGTCAGATGTTTTCTTTCAGAAGTTAAGTTGCTTTTAGATCTTTTTGGGGTGAGGCTTTATATACTGTTGCACATGTGATTAATTTATCTCCTACTGTTGCATTGCAGGCTGATGTTTCAAATAGAGTTTGATATAGCAAGGATGTTTCCTATGATCGCCTGCATGTATTTGGCTGCAAACCTTTTGTACATGTGCTAAAAAATGAAAGGTCCAAGTTAGATGCTAAGATAAAATAGTGTATATTCATTGGTTATAGTCAAGATCAGTTTGGCTACAGGTTTTATGATCCAGTTGAAAAGAAACTTATTAGAAGTCATGATATAATTTTCATGGAGGACCAAACCATTGAAGATATTGACAAAGTAGAAAAGTCAGAGTCTTCAAGTAATGGTGGTTTGATTGATTTGGACCCAGTTACAGTAACACATACGTCTGATGTAGCTGAGATTGGCATTCAAAATGATGTGCAGAATGATGTTGAAAGTGATCAAGTTCTGGGTGACCATGAAGTTGTAGATGGGATAGATGCTCCAGCAAATGAGATTGTTGATGATCAACAAGAAGTTCTTGATGAGCAACCTACAGCTCCACTTAGGAGGTCGACCAGAGATTAAGTTCCTTCTACTCATTACTCACCTAATGAGTATATACTCTTGACTGATGGTGGAGAATCCGAATGCAATGAAGAGACTATAGATAGTGAACAGAAGGTAGAATGGGTCGCAACTATGAAAGATGAAATGAAGTCTTTGCTTAACAACCATACCTTTGAGTTGGTTAAGTTGCCTAAGAGCAAGAGAGCTTTAAAAAATTGATGGGTTTATAGGGTGAAGAATGAAGAGAATACTTCACATCCACGATACAAAGCTAGATTAGTTGTTGAAGGCTTCTGTCAGAAAAAGGAGATTGACTTTAAGGAGATCTTCTCACCAATTATGAAAATATCTTCCATCCAAGTTATTTTGGATTTGGTCGTCAGTCTTGATTTAGAGGTTGAGCAGATGGATGTGAAAACGATCTTTCTTCATGGTGACTTGAAGGAAAAAATTTACATAGAGCAGTCCGAGGGTTTTGAGGTCAAAGGAAAAGAGAACTATGTTTGCAAGTTGAAAAAGAGCTTGTATGGTTTGAAACAAACTCTCAGGCAGTGGTTCAAAAAATTTGAGTCTGTTATGGTTTAATAAGGCTATAAGAAGACTACTTCTGATCACTGTATTTTTGTGTGGAGATTCTCTGATAATGACTTCATCATTTTTTTACTTTATATTGATGACATACTTATTATTAGTCATAACTCTTTTAGGATTGACAGGTTGAAGAAAGAGCTTAGTACGTCATTTGCTATGAAAGACTTAGGACCAGCAAAGCAGATTCTTGGTATAAGAATCATTTATGACAGAAAGTCCAAGAAGTTGTGGTTGTCCCAAGAGAAGTATATTGAGAAGGTGCTCCATCGGTTTCATATATATAGATAAAGCTAAATTTGTAAGCACATCTTTTGCTACACACTTTAGGTTAAGCATTAAACAGACATCTTCTAATGAAGAAGAGAGGCGAGACATGCAAAAAGTTCCTTATGCATTAGTAGTAGGCAGTTTGATATATGCAATGGTTTGCATCAGATCGGATATAGCTCATGCAATTGGTACAGTTAGTTGCTTTCTTTCTAACACAGAAAGAGAGCATTGGAATGCAGTGAAGTGAATTATGAGATATCTTCGAGACACTTCAAGCTTGAAACTTTATTTTGAAAATGGGAAACCTGATCTTGCGGGTTATACAGATTCAGATATGGTTAAAGATATTGACATGAGAAAGTTTACTTCAGGTTACTTGATTACTTTTGTAGAAAGAGCTGTGGCTTGACAATCCAAGTTGCAAAAATGTATTACATTGTCTACTATAGAGGCTAAATTCATTACAGTGACAGAAGCATGCAAAGAGTTATTTTGGATGAAAAAATTTGTGCAAGAATTTGAGTTTACACAAAAGAGGTATGTGTTGTTTTGTGATAGCTAAAGTTCTATTCATCTTGGTAAGAATTTAACTTTTCATGGTAGATCTAAGCATATTGATGTACGATATCATTGGATATGAGATGTTCTTGATTCCAAGTTACTTGAGCTTGACAAAATTCACACTAATAATAATGGCTCAGATATGTTGACAAAAACTCTATCAAGAGGGAAGTTTGAGGCTTGTCAGTTGGTTGCTGGTTTGACAATTTTCTCCACATAGTCAGAAGGGGGAGAATTGTTGGGCTTTTGGGTTCTCTTCCTATGTGGAGAAAAATCTAAAGTTTAGTTTATTTTGGTTGAGGCCTATTTATGGATATGGCCTATACTTAAGCCCATTATGAATCATATAAATTGACTCTTGTTGCCCTAATTTTGAGACAGAATATTCAGCCACTTGAAGAGAGAAAAAGAGAGAGAAAGGGAGGAAAAAAAAAAACACAATCTCGTGGGTTTTGGATAGCTCTGCACAGTTCGGATCTAGTTGATAATCGAAAGGTCATTCGTAGTATAATTGAGCTGATTTTTGGACAAGTAGAAGACACATGGTTCTTGAACTTCAACAATGCTGATTATAATTTGGATGACTGAAAACCTGATTTTTAGGGCTTGGAACAGAGGCTATATTTTGGTGACTTTTTCTTCACTCTCTTGTTGCTTCTTTCTTGTTATTCTATAGTTGTTGGAATTACAGTTTGGCTCTAAATTTGTGAACTATTTGTGACTGTTGTAAATATTATATTGATTATAATGAAGCTTTTTTGGGTAGATTTTTGGTCCCATGGTTTTTACCCTTCACATTGGTGTGGGGGGGGTGCACGTTAAAAATCATGTGTTCTCTTTTATAGATTTTTTGTGCATTCTTGGGCATATTTGTGTGTTGGATATTTACTTTAGTTGCTGAAATTTTTTTTTTTCGCTCCTCACAGATTAATTCAAGCGAGAAAATATTGCCTATCTTGATTGTCACCGTCTCTTTTCCCAACACTTTTGACAGATTCTTCGTTTCTAGAACTAGTTGCTGTTCGCGATTTTCATTGTGCTAAGAGTTTAGGGTTTTAGGCATCATCTGGTCGGTTGGTGGAATGTAGGACTTTGGTTACAATTTTTTGTTGATTCTTTACGAGATTACTCGGTCTTTATTCATGATATAGAGGTGGAATTTGCTTAATAAGTTGTTTTTTTGAGTCATATCTTTGTTGAATTTTAAATTCTAAACCTTTTAATGGAGAGTTGGTTTCCGAATCAAACTTTTTCATGGACAAATGTTAAAACTAATTTTGAGGGAAATTTTTTTTTTTTTCCTGAAATCTTAAAACACTACGACTCTCTACACTGACCAGCACTTGAGATTATTTATGTCCAAAAAATGATTTTTTTTTTTTTCATTTTATATATTTCTGTTCTTGAATGGGAATTTATTTGGTGGGGTCCTGGGGAATTTGGGGACTCAAGCAGGCCATAACTTTAAAAGAGACCACCGAACGTTTTTATGGTTTTGTTTGTGGAATCATTGGAAAGCTTTGTGTTTTGGTTAAATAAGATTTCGGACATTTCTGCTAACTCAGTATCCTTGTCCTGAAAGCTTTAGTCGTCATTTCCAAAAGAAAAGTCGGAATGTGTAAGATTTTGAAGTTAGTGACATTTGTTTTGCAGATTTTGAGATTGGCGGGCTTTTATCTAGATTCCTGTTGAGCTGCAATATTTACTTCTGTAACCAAAGAGGATGAGGAAGTTGTTGTTTTGATGAAGCTGGTGACTGCAAGAAACGTCGCATGTCTACGAATTTTGAAACAAGAAAAGTTCATGTCATCCTACTGGGTTCAAATCCGTGTGTGTGACACGTTCATTTTCCGGGTTCGGATCGTTTTTTCGCGCTAGAGAACGATTGGTTTTTTTTTTTTTTTTTTTTCGACATCAACCGTTGGATCGCATCTTGCAGAGACCTTGAAGCACTTCAATATCCATCGTCGCGAAAGAAGGGGAATCATTCTTTCGCGCGAAAGATCCAATTGAACGTTCGGGCAACTCGCAACTCTTATTTGGACTGCCCAGTCCGATCCAATGGCTCTTCACGGCTCCGTGCATGCATTACCCTCGGCCACCAACCGCGAAGCTACGGCTATTCGCTGACCGCGAAGCTACGGCTATTCGCTTCCTTCATACCTTCCTCTGAGAGAGAGAGAGAGAGAGAGGAAGAAGGGAATGGCGATGGAGGGGTCGACACTGCCGCCCGTGGCGAAGACGGTGAAGCAGATGGCGGCGGATATGGACGCGGCGAAGGCCGCCGGTGCCGACCTTGTCGAGATCCGCCTCGCCCAACCCTCCGCCTTCCGTCCCCAGGAGGACCTCGAGTTCTTGCTCAAAGGCCGCCCACTGCCTGCTCTCGTCACCTACCGGTATGTCTTATGCCCATGATTTCTCCCCTCCCTTCACCCCCAACACCCAATCTCTTCATCTGATTCAGTGCCGCAATAGTTATTGGGTTGGATACCTCTCTTCTTTGATGCTCCATTTTTTTGCGTTGGTTCATTACTCTTCTGTGGAATTACAAGGGTTGATGAACAAGGAAGAATTTTTTTAATGTTTGTCTTTGAAACCATCCTTTAGATTCCATCACTATTCTCTTCTTTATGGTAGCATTTGGTGACTTAAATGAGATCACCATGGTGATCTAAGATCACCAATGATTCGAATCATATGGTGATCTGATCATCAGTGACCCAAGATCTTTACATTTGGTAGGCCATGGTTCGGTGATTAAAGATTCTTGAGAATCCATAAGTAAGCTGTTTGGTATTCTATAGGAATCCAAAATCACTAATTATATAATACAAAAATTATCCATAAGAATATATTATTAATAAAATATTATTATATTTATTAATATATTAATAATTAATATATTTTATAATAATATTTTTATTAATACTATAAACTATTAATCTTATAAAAGTATACAATAGTTATTATAGGATTAATATTTTTTATACTTATAATATATTATTTATTAATATGAATATTTATTTTGATTAGAAAATAAGATAAATAGAAGTAATATATTAAATATTTTTATTATATAAATATTAAGTACAATAAAATATTTTTATTTAATTTAAAATTATCATGAAATCATAATATGACAATAATATGATTAATAGTATCTTATAATGTAATATATATCATAAATATAATATATAATATCAAATATAATATAATATCATATATACAATATTGATATAATATATTAATTGTATATTGATATATCAACTTTTTTTAGACTAAGAAATATTTTTGTCCTTGTATTTCAGTCTAAGATCACTGCCTAGAGATGATCTTTGATTCCTGACCTCGAGGATGGGTATCCCATCACTGGGTTGGAGAGTGATTTGAGGAGTGGGGGTGATGTGAAATCAATGCCATATAGGATCATCATGGTGCAACCAAATGCGGTGATCTCATCACTTCTACCTACATTATACTTGATCTTAGATGGATCACCCCATACCAAACACCCCCATGGAAGTTAGAAGTATTGGTGGGAAAAGGAAAGATTTTGATCAATTGGTTAATCACTTCATGTTGAGAAAGCAGCAACTACAAGTGATCTAGTAATCCACTTGCTACATTTGAGTGTTTCAAGAGATCCCAATTGGATTTTTGTTAATAGTAGATCCACTACATTATGCTTTTCAGTTCTATAACTCTCTTTTTTCACGAAAGAAATAAAGAAAGAAAGGAAGAAAACTTAATATTATCCATGTCTATGGAGTAAAATATCGTTGTAATTGGATCCTGTGACAGCCTAGATGGCCTTGGATTCTTTATATGTTAGAATGCGGGTACGTGCAATTGGCTTCATTGCTTGAAAGATAGCAGATATGAAGAGGATATATTTTATCTGCTTATTCTACATCTTTGAGTTTGGTTGCTGCTCTGTCCATTAGCAATAACCAAGGAAGGAATCATACTAATTGCCACCATTTTGGTTTATTTAGACCTCTTTACTTTCATTCTCAACCTTCTTATATTAGTCAAGATGCAAGATTTAAATAACCAGAAAAAATAATAATTTTACTATTTTCCTTTGCATTGATAATGTATCTGATGGGTGAGAATGGGAGTGGCATATATAAATTTGTTGTGTCTACAACTAAAATAGAAGTTTAGGTACTCTTTCTTCTTGTAGTGGAGGAATTATTGCTGTGTTTATTTGCTTGATATAAGGAAAGTAGGTCATATTATAGATGCTCTATGAACTATGATCTCTTGTAAAAGTAAAAATGTATTTTATGATAATTTATGCTCCATGAGTCACTTACCCTCTATTTGGTACCAAGGATGAATTGGAGGAACGGTGGATGAAGGAAAGGATGGATACATCTTTCATCCATCCTCTCATGTGCTTGGTGAAACATGAAAAGATGGATAGGAATAATTTACTTCTTTATTTAGTATAGGAGGAATGAGAAGAAGAATAGATGTTTGTATGATATTTTTACTAAACTATCCTTTAATTAAAAAAATATTATCATTATCGATTTATAATACTTATTTATACTAAAGAAGTAGGGCCATATATAAACTTATAATCCTTATAATTTATAATTTATAAAAAAAATATAAATATTTTGTTTAATTTAATTTAATTTAATAAATAATATTATATGTTAATTATTTAAATTAATTTTATGTAAATAGTTAACTAAAATTATGAATATAAATAAAGGAATCTAAGATAATTCTAATTATTTACTTTAAATCTCATGGGATGGAAGTGTTGCAATTCCTCCATAGAATTGGATGCCTCACTGTCTTATCCTATTCCAATAGCGATTTTGATCATGTGATCTGGTGGATATCCTCTATCTCTCTCCCCTTCATTTTTTTTCTTCTTTTTCTTCTTTTCCTTCTTTTCTTATCCCTTCTTTTTTTCCTTTTTCTTCTTCTTTCTCTTTCCTTTCTTTCTTCTTTCCTTCTTTTCTTCTCCCTTCCTTTCTTTCTTTTATATTTCTTCTTTTTTCCTTTCATTTTTTCTTTCCTTTATTTTTCCTACCTTTTTTTTTTCTCTTTCTTTTTCTCTCCCCATGTGGATGGATTTCAGAGTTCTAACCCTGTCATGCTCCCATTTTCTCATAGAGACAAGACGGGATGGCTGGGATGGCCCCATCCCACTAGGACGTAAAATCTTGCTTATATTATGAAAATTATGTAGTAAGATTAAATAATTGATGATAAAATTTAATAGTATAGGATTAATAGCATATATAAAATAAAAAAATATATAAATAAAAGAAATGAAAAAGTGAAGAAGCATTAGGGCTTTGTCAAAAAATTAATGAGAGATAATTTTATTAGCATAGAAATCTACTTCACATGTTTCATCCTTACATCCTCCTAATTTGGGAGGATGCAAATTAGTAGGCCAAGATGGATGGGCAATCTCTCTTGTCATCCATCATTCGTAAGATTTTTTGAATCAAATGGTGGATTGGGAGAATGCAACTTGGTGGGCTAGGATGGATGGGCAATTTCTCTTTATTGTTTATTTTTTTAAGATTTTTTGAATCAAACGATGGATGGAGGCCATCTATTTTTTCAACCTCATTCATCCTCTCTCTCGTGACCCAAAACAAACACAAGGTTAAGGTTTGAAGACACTGTTGCAGCATTTTGATATGTGATGCTTGTTTTATGGTTCAAAGTTTTAAATAGCATGGGATGGGACCTCTACCTTTCTTGTCGAATAGGACACTCTGCATGTCGACACTTTGCATGGTGGATGTCCCATCCCATCCTGGCCCATTTGCCGACTTGTCCCCTATCCCGGCACTCGGATGGTGGGACACCCTGTCATCCCATAGTATTCAAAACCTTGGTATGGTTCCCTAGGATGTATAGAGACTGGCTATTAATAGAGAATCCAGTTGCAAGTTGAACATATGAACATCACCATGGAATGGACCATAAGTAGCAATATCATGCTTATTATTGGTCATCAATTTGATTTAGAACAACATTTTGTTCTTATGTATCTTGAAATGATTGAAGACATCAATAACTGAAGCTGCGGCTTTTTCTTCAAAATATCTATGTCTTCACTCTTTTCCTTTTTTTGGTTTAATGATGTTAGGTATTTGGGATTATGTAGTGCTTAGATGTTTTACTTTTGACCTCTACTGTCTTAATAGACCAAAGTGGGAAGGAGGTGAATATGAAGGTGATGACAACCAGCGGTTCGAGGCACTTCACACTGCAGTGGATTTAGGAGCTGAACATGTTGATATTGAACTTAAGGTTGGTCTATGAAGGACTACTATAACATGTTCTGTGCAATTGCATCAAGTCCATGGAGATTATTTTTAATGCTAGCTGAATGGTCAGCTGTATTCATTGATTGTTCTGGTGGTCAATTATATGAAAAATGAATAAAAATACTGTTTATTTTCTATGATCAAGATTTTGACTTTTCTTTGGGTGATTTGCATGGCAATCCAATCTAATAGAGAACTCATGTTGTTCTTTTTGGAAACACATCCTTTTATGTTTTTGCCATCTTTAAGCATCCTTATCATTCTTCTTTGGAACATTAATTTCTTTGATAATAAATATAAAAACTCATCTTCTTTATATTTCATTCTATACTTTGCATTGCTTTAGTGATGAAATCAAGCTCAAAATTATGGTAACATGGCCAATTATGTGATATTTCTTTTTTAAAGCATGGGCAAAATGTATCCAAAACATCGGTGGGGGATGTGTTTTGAGGCACAGGATATGAATATGAGGAACCGCATAAGGCTTCTGGTATGCCCAAAATCCTGTTGCATGTTGTTTCTCAGGATGCAGGGTATCAGTGGTTCTCAGGGCTGCATAGGGAGTTAGGGACAGTGGTGGACCTTGAATAGAAGGACTTAGCATTTAGAGGAGTATTTTGGGTATGACATCCAGCAACAGACATCTTGACAGAAAGGAATTGATCACAATACTAGGGAGAAAATAGGGAAATAGCAGGTCTTCCAATGGATTCTAGGATTAGTAAGTGAAATAGGAATAGTCTTTAGGGTTCTATGAATAGTGAAAAGGCTTGTGAAGGGATTTATAAGGGATTTGTGATCAGAAATTTGAAAAAATATGTCCACAGATTTCTAATTCTGTATATTGATATCTAAATTTTCTAGTGAAAATAACAAACTGGAACAAGGCAAAAGGGAATATCTGGGTTAATAATTGATGATAAGGCTTCTAGAAATCTTAATGGATCAAACTAGTGCAGAAAAGGTAGACAATAAGTCCAAACATTATTAAATGTGATCTTAGTTACTAATCAAAAAAAGTAAGCAACAAAGAAAAAAGAATAGTGGAAAGAGAAGTAGAGGAATGGTGCAGTAAGGAGCAAAGAATCAGAGGAAAGAAGATAAGAAAAAAAAGGAAGAGGATAGGAGAAGGGGAGGTTGAAATCACACGAGCAATAATAAAAGTTGATACAAAGTCATGAGGTCCTTGGGCAAAATGGGCAAGGTCCAAAAGGACCTTTTATTGGCCGCCTTAAGGAGAAAAATGTCTGAGATTGAAGTTGGGTGACTTCAAATAATCTGCTGGATCATTCACCATCAGGATAATGCAGGAGATGATTCAAGCAATTTTGGCTTCGATTTTATCAATGATAATCATATTCTGTCTCTTATCCAAAAGTTGCGCGCAAATCTTATGTATCCTTTGGAATCAAGGGACATTTTCATCATCTGCTAATAATTGGTCATTTTAACTCAATCACCATTAGACAACCTTGTAGATATCCAGCACAACACAATTATAAAATCAATGCATTCAATAGTCAGTACACTAGTGATTGTCGAGTTCCCACAATGTCTCCAAGACTTCAATGATATTCCTACTTCAGGAAGACAGGTACCTAAACTCCAACAACATGAAAGTTGAGGAGCAGCCGTTAGAGTGAACACATACTCTTCTTATCAGGCATAGAGCATAACTTTTACCAAATGGACATGGATTTGGACCCCAGTTGTTATATCGAGCATAGACTATGGACTCTATTTACTAAAAAAAAGTCCATGTTCAACCTAAAGTGTGCTTATGATTACAAGATACAGGAGATCTATATGGTGTATGTAGAATAGAATACTCTAGTACAGTACATCGCTTGCTATTTATTTTCAACAGCTACTGAAAGAAAACAATCTTCTAATTTAAGACTAGTAACAGACCTGATTTATCACAAAGAATTCTGTGGTTGCTAGAAGTGATACTTACTAATTGAATCATTGAAACCAACTGCTTTAGTCTCGGTTTATGCATGATTGGTTTCTCTGGATTTTTTTAAGCCATCGATTTGTTTGCTTTGCTTGACATGTTACTGGATACTTCTCAATTGCAGGTGGCTGAGGAATTTGTGAGACTCATATCTGGAAAAAAACCAGAGAATTTTAAGCTCATTGTTTCTTCTCATAACTATCAGAGCACTCCATCCAGCGAGGAGCTTGGTAGCCTTGCGGCAAGAACACAAGCTGTTGGAGCTGACATTGTGAAGGTTGTAACAACTGCTGTGGACATTGTTGATGTGACACGAATGTTTCAACTGATCGTCCATTGTCAAGTAAGTGATAAATATTATCTGGTTACTTTGAGTGGTTGAAGTCTAATGGGTATCTGCAGTTATATATGTTTTCTAGCAGTTTTCCGGATGTAATTTTCAAAGTTTCAAATAGTGGTGACTCTGTCTCCCTTTACTTTTGATGATCAATTCGTCACTCCATCAAAGACACGTATTTTGTATTGTTTGTATTATGTATATATATACCTGTTTTATTTTCTTTCTAATGTGTATGTGAGTGTGTGTTTGTGTGTGTGTGTGTGTGAGAGAGAGAGAGAGAGAGAGAGCCTTTCCAACTAACAGTGATGTGTAGATCAATGTACACCTTTTTGAGTTACAAGATTTTAATATTTTACTGCATATTAGATAGAAAGTTGATTTCAGGAATTGTTCGTTTCCTTTATATGCATGCAGGTGCACATTATATACCTTCTCATATGTGCCTGTAGTACCCAACCACCAATTGGGACCTCTTAATTTGTGAGTCAATGGTCAGGGAGTAAGCTATTATGGTTCTTGCATGTGAAATTTGTATTCAGATGAGTTGTATTGTTTAATGAGGTGTTAGCTCTTGGATGGTCGAAGATGACACAGCCATTGTTGGATTAGAATTACTGTTTAGGTGATTTTTATTTTTTTAAAGTAAGTGACTTTGTCAATGTGTATATAATGAAATTGTTGGGTGGATATCTGGTCAGGACACCACCTTCCAAGACCTTTTCAATACCACGCGATGCAGTAGGAAGAAAGAAGAAATAAAACAAAAACAATCAAAATACGTTGATCAATCACAAAAGGGCTCGCCTCCACGGGGCATGCAAACTTCACTATGAAAAAAAAATTTACAAGAAGAGATCTCACCCTCAACCCTTGTACACCCAATTCTCTCTCACCTGAAGTTCTCTTCACAAAAACTCTATCTTGGAAGACCCCCCGAACCTCTGAAATGTCTGACATTCACTGTCCAGGAGCCTCCTGCTCCTTCTCTCCCAGCACTTCCACCTCTCTCTCTTCTCTCGGGTTCCTTCTTGGGTTCATGCCGCCATAGGCTCACAGGTCTCCGTGAGAAAACCATGCCAAAAGACCACACTGTTTCCCTCAGTGCCTCACAGGCCCTTTTAAAGGGCTTAAACCCAATTAGATTAGGTTTAAGACTCCTTAATCAATCCATATACAGACCTGGACCGTTAGATCGAGAACCAGATCAACCCACGCCCTCCGATCATGCTTCGGTCCACGGAATAGTGCCGTGGACCATGAGAAACGCGTGGGAAACGTTCACGCGGTCCACGGATCCAGTCGTGGACCGTCCGGTCCACAGTGGACCGGGGTACAGGCCCAGGCAAGGTGCCTGGGCCTGGGCCGGCCCACGTGTGTGGGCCCGCCCACAGGCTGGGCCGCGCGTCCCGCGCGTTGGCCCTATCTGGGCCCCGCACCGCCGCCGCTCCGTCGGCGATCCTCCACCGCCTCGGGTCTCGTGCCGACTTCAAAAGCTCGTATCTCCTCCATTTGAGCTCCGTTTGGGGTGATCTTGGTCCCGTTGGACTCCGTTTTTTGTCGCGAACCTCGTTGTGGGCTCAATATGGGCTGAATCTCGAGGCGTCAAATCTTAACAATCTCCACCTCGACTCGATATTCAGCCTCCTCCAAACTCTGAGAGCTTCTGGATCTCCTCGTCCCCATGTCCTGGGGCAATCGCCTGCTGATCATGGATAGACAAGCATGGGGGTCGAGCCAGACTACTCGATCCCATCTCCGTCGTATGCTGTGCTCCTCCTGACCTGAGACCTGCTCGGGGCATCATCCTGCGGCAATAGGAATCTCACCTTGCGACGTCGCCTCTCGTCCTCCCGAGTCTCCTGTCTCATGCCCGATCTACCTCCTGGAGCTCCACTTGGCTCCCGAAGCTCCACCTCGCACTAGGCTCTCCGTCAGGTAATAATGTTCTCTGCTCTCCTTCTTCCCCTCCAGCACAATCCTATCACCGCATAGCACCCTCAGGATTCCTCCACCAGTTACCGTCCTGTAGCCTCTTGAACTAGTCCGCTAAGTGAGATAAGATTCCATCTGAAATCGGATATGTATCGGACCTCTCCCAATCTCCTCACTGCACCGTCATGTGTCCTCCAATTGATCGTTCCAATGCCTCTGATCGCACAGCTCGATCCATCCGACAGATATACAGTGCCCTCACTGTTCTCTAGGGAGTCAAACTGCTCTTCTCTGCAACATACATGATAGGAGCATGCAGAATCTAATATCCACTACTGGAAAGAAGTAGATACCTCATTAGATATCTCCAGGATATCTCCATCTGAATTGCTGCCGATCGTCGCTACAGCAGCCACCGTTTGATTTTTGAGTTGAGGGCAATCTCTGGCTAGATGCCCCAACTCCTCACACCGGTAATACTTGGTTTTGCTCAAGTCCCTCCTGGACTTAAACCGCCTTCGTTGCGATCTCCTGTCACTCCGTCTACCGCCTCCTGCTCCTCCAAAAGCCACCAAAGCTGAGCTACCGCCACCTGAGCTCGAAGCTGGGTTCTCCGTCCTGAGAACCTCATTCTGGAGTATCGCTGCGGTGACCTCGTCCATCTTGATAGTGCTCTTCCCCACTACAAGAGTAGTCACCAAGGACTCGTACGAAGGGAGAAGCGACGCCAGTAAAACTAGCGTCCTAATCTTCTCCTCAACATTCTCGCCAACACTGAGGAGGTCGGTGAGAATCTTCTGGAAGTGGCTCAGATGCTCCAATACGCTCTGTCCCTCAGTCATCCGCAGTTGGTAGAATTGCCTCCAGAGGAAAAGAGTGTTGGTGAGAGACTTCGCCATGTACAACTCCTCGAGCTTCGACCACAGCACCGTCGGGAAAGTTTCGCTCAGCACATGGATCACCACCTCATCCGTCAGGTACATGCTGATGGTTCTCACCATCTGCATTTGTAGTCATTTTCAATCTCACACCTCCATAGTGATCGGCTTCTTATCGCACAAAAGAGCATCGATCAATCTCTGTTGGATGAGCACGTCCTTCACCTTTACTTGCTACAAGGAGAAATTGCTCTTACCATTAAACTCGTTGATCTCCATCTTGATTGTTCTTGTCTTCTCCATTTTCAGTCTTGCTCACCATCGCTGCAATCTGCGTCCTTCTACCGCCTTACTCTGATACCACTTGTTGGGTGGATGTCTGGCCAGGACACCACCTTCCAAGAACTTTTCAGTACCACGCGATGCAGCAGGAAGAAAGAAGAAATAAAACAAAAACAATCAAAATACGTGGATCAGTCACAAAAGGGCTCGCCTCCACGGGGCATACAAACTTCATTATGAAAAAAAAATTTTACAAGAGGAGATCTCACCCTCAACCCTCTCTCTTGGAAGACCCCCTGAATCCCTGTACATCCAATTCTCTCTCACCTGAAGTTTTCCTCACAAAAGCTCTCTCTTTTGGAAGACCCCCTGAACCCCTGAAGTGCCTGGCATCCGCTGTCCAGAAGCCTCCTGCTCCTTCTCTCCCAGCGCTTCCACCTCTCTCTCTTCTCTCGGGTTCCTTCTTGGGTTCATGCCGCCACAGGCTCATAGGTCTCCGTGAGAAAACCAGGCCTAAAGACCACACTGTTTCCCTTTGTGCCTCACAGGCCCTTTTAAAGGGTTTAAACCCAATTAGATTAGGTTCAAGACTCCTTAATCAACCCATATAAGGATCTGGACCGTTAGATCAAGAACCAGATCAACCCATGCCCTCCGATCGTACTTCGGTCCATAGAATAGTGCCGTGGACTGTGAGAAACGTATGGGAAATGCCCACGCGGTCCACGGACCCAGCCGTGGACCGCCCGGTCCACGGTGGATCGGGGTACAAACCCAGGCAAGGCGCCTGGGCCTGGGCCGGCCCGCGTGCAGGGGCCTAGGCCGCGCCCGCGCTCGGGCCCACGCACGGACTGGGCCGCGCATCCCACGCGTTGGCCCCATCTGGGCCTCACACCGCCGCCTGCGGCCGCGCTGTTGCTGCTCTACTGGCCGCCGGCAATCCTCCGTCGTCTCGAGTCTCGTACCGACTTCAAAAGCTCGTATCTCCTCCATCCGAGCTTCGTTTGGGATGATCTTGGTCTCGTTGAACTCCGTTTTTTGCCGCGAATCTCACCGTGGGCTCAATGTGGACTGAATCTCGAGGCGTCAAATCCTAACAGAAATGATGTAGTAAATGGCATGGGAAAAAACCTTTATGGTTATAACTTATTGCAGCTAAAGATGGAGCTTTTAATCCTGTGAAGTAGACTTGGAACAATGAGACTCGTAGAGATCTTAATTTTTTCCCCAGCCAGGGACTAATCGACTTTTAGATTAACATCACCACTATGGGTAATTGAGTAAAAAAATGACACCTCAAGATAATAAAGGAAAGTCACAAGTTATGATTTAGAAGTTTCTGCTAGAACCTCATCTTGTTTTCTTTATTTGTTTCTAAATCAGAACTTTTTCCTACTTGAACCAACTACTATAAGTTGTTATTAGGTACATGATTGAGAAATTTTTTTATTGCTATAGCATGAAGCCTATTTTTGAGTTATATTGCATTTGACTAATGGATAGGAAAAGCAAGTCCCCATGATAGGATTTGTTATGGGTGAGCGGGGGGTGATCTCCCAGTTGCTTTGCCCCAAGTTTGGTGGCTATCTTACTTTTGGCGCACTTGATGCGGGAAAAGAATCAGCTCCTCGGCAGCCAACTTTATCAGACTTGTTGAATGTCTACAATATCAGAAAGATCAGAGCAGACACAAAAGTTTATGGGCTTATTGGAAAGCCAGTTGGCCAGAGTAAACGTCCTATTCTACATAATGCAGCATTTAAGTCTGTTGGTTTCAATGCAGTTTATGTTCCACTTTTGGTGGATGACCTTGCTAATTTTCTCAGTGCCTACTGTTCTCCAGACTTTGCCGGGTTCAGGTACGTTTTGTTCTTAAAGAAAGCTTAGTAGACAGTGGATGCGTTTTAGTGATGTTTAGTCTTACCAATGTATTTATTTGTAGTTACTTTAAATACTATAATTTTTAAGAAAAATTTGAAGTTCACCCTGAGGAGCATCAGAAGTTAAGGGGTTCTCTGATGTCAATCAAAGTTCTAGAGTTGATTATCTTCATAGTATGGAGATATTTTTTAGTTTATCTTAAACTACACATGTTGGTGAACCTATATTAGGTTCTCTAACCAGTATGAGGTGTACAATTCTGAACCAATCTGGCAACACTTCATTAATATTCTCGTGATTCCAAGCTTCTGATCTGGTGGCCATACATTTATCTTGTAACGTATTCTAGCATTATGCTTACCCTTGTAAAACACGTCGCTCCATTTATCTAAGTAGCCAGAGCATCTTAGGCAAATCCTGTTTGATATGTACTTCTTTTGTCACTAGTTTTTTTTGCATTCCTGAAGCTCTGCCTGACTCTCCTTTCTATTGTTTATGGTAGTAGAGCAATAGTTTAGTGTTTTTTGGTAACCTACAAATTGAACGTCACAGAAGCAAGGATTTAGACATTGCCACTTCAGTATAGTACTGCCAGTACAATACCTTTCCGATAGGACAACAGGACAGGTACAGGAATAGGACACTGGTTATTTCTTGACGTGGTAAAATTCTGCATCTTGTAGATGGACCTAAATTTCTCAAAAAAGTAGATGGATCTCCCTTTCTCAAATGGTCTCACAGATTGCAGACATTCCATGCAAGTACACATAAGATGGCAGGCACCACCCAGAGGAGGGATAGGATATATGTGGATTGTGTGAATTTCTATTGTCACCTATTCGTTTCATGTGGAATAATGCCTCTCAATTGTAATCTGAGATTTTTTTTGAAAAAACAGTAAATTTCTACCTTACTATAATATTATCTATAAGGCACCCATTGAAAATAAGAAGACTGTCAGGTTAGTCATAATGTGCGATGCATTGGTTATTGGCTGGTTGTGACATTATGGAAATGTTGATTTGCCATCTTGTAAGATTTTTTTTTTTTTTTTTGATAGTCTGCAAATATTGCAGCCTACATGTTCTTTATCTGGCCCCATTTGCTGTACTTTTGAGTTTTATAGGTTCATTGTTTTTCTTGAGACAACAACATGCTAGTCTTCTTCAAAACCTTAGTTATGATGATTATCTTGACAACTTTATCTGAATTGTTAGACATCCATTTTTTTTAACGTGGTTTGCAGTTGTACACTTCCCTACAAGGAGACTGCAGTTACATGTTGTGATGAGATTGATCCCATTGCTAAGGTAAATGATAAAATCAGAACATTTTTTCAGTTCGTTCTATGGGGCTTTTTTAGCCACCACAAGCTTTAAAAGTGCTATAATATTAAAAACTCAAGATCTATATCATTTTTGTCTTCTCTGTATCTGTGCAGTCTATAGGAGCCATAAATACAATCATTAGGAGGCCGGCTGATGGAAAATTAGTTGGTTACAACACTGACTATATTGGTGCAATTTCTGCTATTGAAGATGGGATTAGAGGTGTATTGCATATTCAATAGCTTTTGGTTTAAAGATTTATCTAAATGAAATAGATTGGTTGTATTTTGAGATCTCTAATTCCATTCATGTGTTTGGTGTAACCTTCAGCAGGTTCATGGGCAAAGGATGCAGTTGTTTCGCCCCTTGCTGGAAAACTTTTTGTTGTCATTGGTGCTGGTGGAGCTGGCAAGGCTCTTGCTTATGGTGCTACGGAGAAGGGAGCAAGAGTCGCAATTGCAAACCGTACTTATGGTAATGCTCAATCTCATAACTTCTTGATCTTTGCAAACTTTCTAGGCAGTGTATTGTCTAGATATGAAAAGAACTGGAAATAACTGCATATTTTACAAAATAGTAAAAGTAATATGTCTACTGCGACATTTAGAGTTTGCAGATGGACCCATGTCTTGCTATTCGGTCCATGTGATTCACTGTTCATGTGCTGTGAATTACATAACTTGTTGGATCCATGATATATCTTTGATGTTAGCAAGTTGCCTGGGCTGCGTATTCTTCAGTTTTTCTTTCCCCTCTTAGAGAAAATTTTAAAGTTCTAAGTACTTCAATTTTAAATTTTTGTATGAAAATGAGGAACAAATGATGGGATCATCTTTGTTGAGTTTACCAATCTTTCATTTGAAGACATGTTATGCCCTAGATGTATCTCAATCTATATTCTGCATATGGCTTTTAGTTTCTCTTCGCTATCCCATGGTATTTGCCACTAATTATTTTTTTTTAAAAATTATTTTTGTTATGAAGGATGTTTCTATTGATCACTGTGCAGCTTGTAAAGTTTGTGCTTCTCTGACTGCCAGAACGAGCTAGAGAGCTTGCTAACTTAATAGGTGGACATGCTCTTACACTTGCTGAATTGGAAAGGTTCCATCCTAAGGAGGGGATGATTCTCGCAAACACAACATCTGTAGGAATGCGTCCAAATGTTAATGATACCCCTGTGTCTAAGGTTTGTGACACTCTTGTGATATTTATGATAGCATACAAGTAGCATGGTGTTATGACTAAGAAGCCTTTGTTTCCAAATTTATGCAACTAACAGTGTTGGTTTAACTCTTGGGAAATGTTTAAACCTCAAAATGATAGGGTTCTACCCCAGCATATGCAGTAATCTTGCCACCACAACCTGGGTCCACTTGTTGGCGCCCATCTCTTCAGCACGTGCACTGGGTCGAGGTACACAGAAGGTGGATTTCAAGTCTGTTTCTCAAAAAAAAAAAAAAAAAAAAAAAAAAAAGAGGAAGAGTACTCATGCTGATTAAATCTTATGTGGTACTTGACTGAAAACTAACACCCTAACTGAGCTTTTTATGTTGCAAGTATGCCTTCATTTTTCTACTTTTATTTCATCAAATCAGCTTAGTAAATTCTTATCATGATAGACTGCTCTTGATTTTCTGTTAACGTCGTAAATGAATATGTAGCATTTTAGGGCATCCTGATGCCTTTCACTTTATATGGAGCTGGAAACAGTCTCTCTATATGTTGCTATTTGACCATGATCTGTCAGACAGCATATATAACCTTCAACCATATGACTCTGTATAATATTTTCCCACTGTTTACTGATGACTCTAATTTTTTGTATTTGGTGCACTGAACCTTACTGATTGACATAAAATGCAAAAAATCTGCAGCAAGCTCTGAGGTCTTATGCGGTGGTGTTTGATGCGGTCTACACGCCAAAAGTGATCAGACTTTTGCGAGAAGCCAAAGAATCTGGAGCTGCTGTTGTTAGTGGAGTGGAGATGTTCATAAGGCAAGCAATGAGACAATTTGAGTTGTTCACAGGTTTGGCAGGTAAGTTGTTGCCACAGCTGTGTGATGATCTGTATTGTCTGTTGTCTTTAAATAACTTTGCCTGCATATTGTTCCTGTGCAGCCCCTGAAGGCCTGATGCGCAATATCACTTCAAGTTTATGAGAAATACATAAAACGGTCTGTTCCCATATATCTTGAGCTTTATTAATTTGCACTCTGTGATTTTGATCAGATTTCCCCAAAACAATATGGTAGTTTGCAAATAACAATAACTCTTCCAGAGACCAAAGTAATAATAAGCACCTTCTTTCCAGTCACCCATTTTATATCCAATACTGATCTTTCTCTAATAACACAAATGCAAGCATGCACTCTAGTTCCACTCTCCAGCATTGAACCTCATCATGGAGCAAAATTTCTTTTGATAACGGTCTCGAAATGTGTATAAATTGTATTTTTGAAACTCATTAGAGAGAAGGCCCCTAGGTTGGTGGTGGTATATCACAACACTTCTGTATAGATTAAAATTATCAAAGCATGCAAGCTAGTGATAAGTTCCCTAACAATTGTTGCTTTCTTTGGATGATGCAGAATTATTCCCCGTTTGATGGAGTTTCCGGGGCATTGATGCATAATAACGTCTACATAGGTGAATCCCTCACCAAGTCTTCTTACTCTGCTTGCTGTTTCTATTTATGTAAAACTAGCTCAGTGCTTTGGAATGGAGAAGTGTGTTAGCTACTTGAAAAGTTTGATTCTATTTTATTGAAGAGTGCTCTGTTCTTCCAAAGGCTGAGAGGAAGTCATCATACCCTGGCATATTCTGTTCATAATCCTCTTGTGGCATTAGAAATGGGCATGCCCTGTTCCAACAAGCTAGTGACAGTGCAACAATGAAGCTAAATAGTTGATTAAACCTGGTGATGCTGATGAGGTCCTCTGCCTCTCTGGCAAGCTCCCCATCTCCAACAACATTTGCTACAACACTCATCAACTCCCTCATTGTTTTTAACTGCCCTACCATGGCTGAAGCTGCCCTTTGAAAATTATTTCTGACCTTTGTTGGGGAAGGAGGAAGGGGGGAGCATGAGGTGCTATAGATCAAATGCTTGAAGAAAGGTTGCTTCCAAGTGTTGAAGGTTATGGTCGTAGCATTCTTAAGTGCTGCTAATGAGGAACAATCAAGAGGCTAGGAGATCAAGGGGCACAATGGAAAGCCTCCAGTGCCTGATTGATGTGGTAGCTTGTTGATCAAGATGCCGTGTAAAATTGGAGGATTTGATGAAATGGAGGTCTTCAGGGAGAATGCATTGAAGGGCTGGAGAGAAGAAATTTACCTATAATATCTTTATGATTGGCTCTTGCGAGATTGGTAAACGAATATCGGACAAGGATGGTTTCTTTGAATATCCTTTTCAATTGCCTTTGTCAGGACTCAAATATTTGGAATGGCTAAAAGCTTGCTGGAGAGAAGAGCGGAATTGGAATGGGACATTGATGTCTTCTTCCACCGTATTTCCATGAGTAGCTTTCGCGAGACTGATAAACGAATTAGTGTTCAAAAAGGGTTGAGTGTCACAGGTAAGTAATACTGGAAAGCTACTTGCTATAGCTGTAGTCTCTGCAAACCAGACTTCGGATTTGTAACTCAAAATCCAATAGCGCCGCCCCAAAATTATGTAATGGGAGTTGTAGATAACTAAACAGACCCTTATAGAATGTTAATCTACAAATAAAATTTAAAATATTGAACATTTCAAATAGTAGTACAACTTTGAGTATTCTCACCAAGATTATAGTTGGAAGCGCAAGCTTTGGTTGTGCCATTTTTTTCTTAAAATATCTTTTAGATTGCGTTTAGTAGCTGGTAATCTATCCATATGCTAGCAATTTAAAATGAACCTATCAGATTACTGTGTTTGGTATATTTTTTGGATGGTAATCCATATTGTTTTGGACAGAAGTGGCTATCCAGATTACTACTTGTGCGACAATGTTGTAAAAGAATTTTTAAATAAAATTACCTCTTAAAAAAATACATAAAACCCATCCCTCCACCCTCCTCCCTAGTGGCTCTCATTCTCTTCTTCTCCAAGCTCCCCCATGCCCTCGCCGACCTCGATTGCCTCCCTTCCACCCATGCCTTTATCATCTCTAATCATAGCCCCCACTTCTATGCTAGTATCGACCTCTCATCCCTCACCTTCATCACTGTCGTTTTCTTTTTTGACGACCCAACTGCCGCCCCTTCTTCTCGTCGGACATATTTTAAAAATTTTGATTTAAATTTAGAAAATAAAATCAAATTTTCTCACTAATTCAAAATTTCATAAAATTTTATGGTGATATTTTGAAAATTTAATTTTACATTACTGATAATTAGATCGTTATATCGAATATATCAATCAAGATTCTTAATAATTTTACTGCAACATTATCTGTATGTACCAAATACAATAATCAATATTACTAATAATTTAATGATGATAATTTATTTTGAATATAATTCACATTATCTTTCAAAATTATCCGATGGTGCACCAACTGCAACCTTAAAGTGTCATGCAACATAAATAAGGAATATCCATCTCCAAGTACCTTTTGTATGGTATAAACTTGGTTTCTTTTTGCAACAGACGGACAACATTCATGGCTACATAGCTAAACTGATGCCAAGACTTCGTTTTTCTTCTTATCTGTTTCCATCCTATGCTATGTAACATATATGATTTGGCATTAAAAAGATCTTGAAATTAACGTTATTGATTGGTCTAAGCATAGGGAGGAAGAGGACATATTTAGTAACAAATCAACAATTTAATTTTTATGATTAATATTGAACTTCTTATTTAAGATGCATAAGAAAAATTAAAATATTAAAATATTTTTACGCGCGCGCGTGCATGTGTGTTCATATGGACACACACATACACATGGATACAACCAAAATATTTGATAGGTTATTTTGCCATCCTATTATACCTAAGAAATATAGGAATTCCAACAATTACTTTTTGGCCAACATACAAATTACTTAAAAGCTATTAAATTATCATATTAATAGCTATGATAAAACTAATGCCTTGGCTTGAAAGACTGTTGAAAGTCAATTGGGTATAATGAAATGCTAAAAAACAAGGGAAAGGAAAAGAAAAAAAAGGTTATTGGAGAAAAGATGCTAGATTTTCGAAAAGAAGGGTAGAATATAGAATATTAATAATAATATATGCAACGTGCTTCCATGAGAAGAAAAAGTTTTAACAAAAATATTTTTTAAGGGAGGCTCAAAAACTAGCCTCCGGTTTTCGTCTTTAGTGAAAACTTTCAAGATATACCTGAGCCAATGTATAAATTTTTTTTAGTTTTTATAAATCTTTGGAGCTGCAGAAGATGAGTTACTATCCATCTTAATTTATGACTGAACTAGAAAGGCTTGGTTCCCACTTACCAGTCACCTAATATTGCAAAATAGCTGGTGGTTTGACAATGATAATATACGACATGTATCTTGCGAGATCCAATCATCAACATGTTCCAAAATACATGGATCACCGGTCATCAGACCTCTCTAGTTTAATCTTAAACCAGAGAGGATCTTGGCTCGTGGAAGTTTTGTTAATGATTATCATAATAATATCATTATAATAACACACTCTATCTCCATTATTATGAAAAAATTCTTAACATAGGGCTCTAACATAATTTTGATTCTACTTTGTGAAAATATTACCGAACTACTGCACTTTTTCTTTTAATAGAATGGTTCACAGGTGATGAGCTATCCACAATTAGGTGCAACCCTCCTCCACACACTCTTATGCTTTATTTGACTGTGGTTTGTCAAATTATCGGATAATTTCATGATTCCTATGAATCATTTATCTGAAAAAATAATTTTTTAAAAAAATAATTTTTACTATATTTAGATGATGAAAAAATTACTCCACCAAATGATATCAAAAAAAATTAATATATTTGATTGAAGATAATTTTATATAGAAATTTAGTCAAATTTATAAATATATCCATCAATATAAAGTAATTTTTTATTATCGAGATAGTATGATCATCTCCAATCAATTCATATATAATGACTATTTACCAAAAAAAATTATATATAATTATATAACTTTTTGTATAATGCTATCTGCACCTTAGTTTTTTATAAAAACTTTTTTTTGAATATATTTGAAAAGATATCAAAATAAATTCAATAACTATATATATACTATATTTTTTAAGATTTATCCTTCTTGGCATTTTCGTTGCCATTAATGTCTCATTCTGTATCTATCTCTATTAAATATATTGAAGGTATTTTTATCAAGTATGGATTATCATTGCTTAGAATTTATTAAATACCAATCCCATTGTATTTTTTTTACCTTCTTTCTTTGAAAAATAAACATGAAATCCATAAATTTTTTTTATCATCTTTCTCTTCTATTTTTTATACCAAATATGGTAATCCAATATAAAATTTATTTTTTCATGCTAGATTAACGCAAAGCAAATGAATCCTCAGGGCATATTGGGTTCGCAAGCAGAATCAAAATTCAAATGGATCGGAATTGAAATGGATTAGATTGTGAATTAGAATAGCTATATCCCAAAATATATTTGATTCATGATTAGAATCCAAATAGAATTTAATATTATAGAAAATAAAAAATTAAATTTTTTGAAAAAAATAAAAATTTTAATATTCGAAGAGAGTAAGCTATAACCCCCAATGTATTCTCATTCTTCTCTAAAATAAGAATGGAATCGGACTCTTCTAATCAAATAGTTGAAATGAAAATTGTAGATTTCTATTTTCACTTCTAAGTCTCATCTCTTCTGATTAAATATATTCTTAATCTCTTAGATTTCGATAAAAATAAATTTTAATTTAAATTATTTAATATAATTTTACTAGCTTGACAAGTTAGCACCATTGACCACTATAATTTTGATAATATTTTTCTCTCACATGTATAGCATACGCCAAACACTTGTTGCAAGATCCCTCAAATTTCTAGACTCTTCTCTTGGGCACTATTTCTCTCCCCTCCTTTTCGTAACCGTGCAAGATAATATTTTCTAAAAATAAAAATATAAAGTACAGTTTTTAACCATTATTATTAAAAAAATTGGAGAATGTACTTTGGAATGCAATCCCAATCGCCCATGCAACATCACATGCATCCAAACGTGCCAAATGGCTGTCAAATGCATTGTCCTCTCCCTTTTTATTTCTCATTTTACGTTCCGCAAAACCCTCCTCTCTCTCTCTCTCTCTCTCTCTCTCAATACTCTCTCTTTTTATTTCCCGCTGGGTGAGCGGGTTATCGGATTTGACCCCTCCGCTTCTCTCTCTCTTCCCCCGTCCCCCGCCGGCACCAGCGAGTAAGTCCTCACTCACCCCCCCCCCCCCCCCTCTCTCTCTCGAACTTTCTCTGGTTCGAGGTTTCTAAAAGTCCCGCTCCTCCTCGTCCTTCTCTCCGCCACCCACTTAGGGTTCCGGACGGCGGCACCGCCATCTGTGGTGGAGCTTCTTCTCCGTGGTTAGGGTTTTTTTTTTTTTTGTGGGGGTGGGGGGGGGGGGTTATTGGCTTTTTCACTCACCCCTTTCCTCTCTATTTCAGCTCGCTTAGGGGCGACGGAAGGCTACGCGATTCCCTTGTTCTGTTATCGCCCTGGGTCGTTCCTTTGAGGGATTGCTCGTTCATAGAGATGGTTGGTGTTCGCGATTTCCGTCCTGGTGAGAGTTTAGGGTTTTAGGCTTTTCATCTGGTTGGTCGGCGGAATGTAGGATTTTGGTTGCAATTTTCTCTCGATCCTTTTTGAGATTACCTGGTCTTTATATGTGATTTAGAGGTGGAATTTGCGTATCAAGGTTTTTGGGGTCATGTCCTTTTTCTCTGTATATTTTGTTGAATTTTGAATTCCTAGCCTTTTAATGGAGAGTTGGTTTCCGAGTGAGACTTTTTTCATCGACAAATGTTAAAATTAATTTTGAGGGCAATAAATTTTATTTTTGTGAAATCTTAAAACATTACGACTGTTTACGTTGACGAGCCATTGAGATTGTTCATGGCCAAAAAATGTAGTTTTTTGTCTTTGTCAATTTTATGTATTTCTGTTCATGGATGGGAATTTATTTGGTGGGGAGATTTGGGGACTCAAGCATGCCATAGCTTTAAAAGAGACTACTGAATGTTTTTGTTGTTTTGTTTGTGGAATCATTGGAAGGCTGTGTGTTTTGGTTAAATCAGATTTGGGGCTTTTCTGCTATTTCGATTGGAAAGTTTTGATCCCTTTATTAAAAACTTTAGTTATCATTGCTAAAAGAAAACTCAGAATGTCTAAGATTTTGATGCCAGTGACATTTATTTTGCAGATTTTGAGATTGCGGGCTTTTATCTAGATTACTGTTGAGCTGCAATATCTACTTCTGCCGCTAACGAAGGTGAGGAAGGTGTTATTTTAATGAAGTTGGTGACTGCAAGAAACATCGCATGTATATGAATTTGAAACTTCTTCTTTTTTTTTTTCCTCTTTTTTTTTTTTTTTTTTGCTTTGCAGGTTTTGAGATTGTGTGCTTATATCTGGATCTCTGTTGAGCTGCAATATCGGTGAGAAAGGTGTTATTCATAAAATTTATGGATTTTTGTTGAGTTGTGTTATGGACCCTTCCTCTCATGTTGAACTGACTTTTCAGATAATGCGAATTTGTCATTGATATAATATGGGGCTTAAGGATTGTGTGTATTTATTTCTATAAGGGCTTTGTTTTCTTAGGGCAAAATTTTGTGCTGTTAATTATGCATTGTAGGATCTGCATAAGTTTTGCTAGTAAATTTCTAGAGCCAGGAAATTTTCTGCTTTTCTTTAAAAAATATTATTAAACGATTTGATGTTAGCATAATTTGTGGAGGCTTTTTTGTTTTCATGCTGAATTCATCCGTCCAGTCTTCTCCACTCAGAGTTATGCTCCATAAATTTTACTATTTTAATGGGAGAGGTTTTATTGTGATTATTTTAGTCTACCATGTAGGTTATGATTGTGACACCATCCTTCTATTATTGGTGTATGATTTTTTTTGTTTTGACATGATTTTCGTTTTTTTTTTTTATTCTTCCTCTTTGCAGTGATGTTCTGGTTCAGATTGTAGGTCTGTATGATACCATAAGGTTTAAGAGAGTAATTAAAATGTAATTACTTTTATATTTTATTATCAGTGCAATTTTCAACTCATGAAGAGCATGAAATTTCCCACTTTATCTTTTCTGTAGTAAGGACAACCTTTCAATCCTCCAGTAGGGGTAAATTTATCCAAAACCAACAAGACTTGTTCCAGCTATTTCAAGTTGGCTTTACAAATCCATCCAACTTATAAAGGCTATGATATTTCCCTTATTTATCCTTTTATAATGTCCTGCATGTGCAATGCATGTGAAAAGATTCATAAATGGCTAGGTTGTTGGGTTTTTCCTCTTTTTTTTTTTTTTTTTTTTTTTTGAGTGGAGAAATATTCATGGAAGTGGGAAAGAGGGATGGCTGTGATTCAATAGTAGAGATCCAGTCATAGAAAGTTTGTGCAAAAGCTTCTACTATCATATATATATATATATATATATATATATATATATATATATATATATATATAACAATACTCTGTGAATGAGTATTGGAATGTTGCCAACTCAGCTTCTCAAATAAGTTTTGTTGTGCCACTTGGAAAGAACATCTCTTCACATTAAATGATGTTATTAATGTATGGTATTATTATATTCTTGCAATTAAAGCTTATTTATATCAGTAGTTGAGAATATGAAGTGATCCTAAAAATTTGAATGAATATTATTTTATTATTTATATATAATTTTTTTTCAATCCGATTAGATCTAGAAAAAAATTATTTTCGTATATCCGGCTCCGTGCAACGTGCGGGTTTTCCATCGGTTAAAATAATAAAGAGATGGGCATGAGGACAACCTTTCAGTCCTCCACTTTTGATGGCCTTAGCCATAATAGGCAACCCTTGTTTCAGCTTTTAGGTGTTGGTTTTACAGCTCCTTTTCTGTTCATTCTTATTGACGGATACAATCTCTAACATTCATCCATTCAAACTCGTTGTTTGGCTTTACTATTAGGGGGTGTTTGGTTCGTAACCGAAATCGGAATGGGAATGAGAATCGGAATGGCTTGGAATCGGAATCGGAATGGCCAAATCCTCCGAAGCGTTTGGTTCGTGACCAGAATCGGAATTGGAATGAAAATTTGAATCCATAGAGGAGAGTAGGGATTGAGTTCTATATAGATTGAGCCATTCCTATTCCACCCTTGAATTGGAATCGGAATGGGACTCCTCCCAACTAAACGGTTGGAATAGGAGTCATCCATTCCGATTCCGATTCCAGACCCTCACTTTTCCCAACCAAATACCCCCTTAATTAATGCAACCAATCTACCCTATAATCTACTTGCATTTAACTTAATTCTATCACGTTTTGCTAAATATTTTCCCTATATTTTCTTATATGCTTGCTCATCTTGTGTGTTTGGGCACATTCTATTTCTCGATATTGACTTTGGTGGCTTTATCAACTCTTAATAGCATGCAATATGGCTCAAAATTTCATTCAAAAAAAAAAAAAAAAAGATCAGGAACAGGTGTCATTTCGGACTTTTTGTCAAGACTAACTTGTAAGGCATGTCCATTTTGTGACTTTATTAAATGCCAATAAGAATTTTGCCTAGATTAAAGTTGGATTTTGCAAGGCTGCAATGAGTTGTAGGTATTAAACTTTAAGTTCCAAGGAGATTTATGTGAAAAAGCAAATCTTTTATATAATTTCATCTATCTGCCAATACTTCCATAGACATTTCTTGTAGATAAACATTTGTTGTTTCATCAATTAATAACCGATGATCTGAAATAATTATAAATTGCTACACCTCTTGAATTCCGTTGGTCTTTAATCTTTGTGACTATTAAGAGATGTAATGGACAAATAAAGATCTGCATAAGTAGATGCATTTGGAAAATGGGCAAATTAAGATATGCATCATGTCCAGCTTGATTAGGTTTTAGGGACATGAATCCCCCCAAATTTGGATTTTGCTATATGCAAGTTGAATATAAGTCCATAACCATACACCCAATTGATCACAATTTCCATATTTCAGATCAAGGGGTACATGATATATGGTATATCTACATATGTGGTGTGTTTTAGTGTGCACATTACTGAGCTATACAATCATATAAGACTCTTGATTCTAATTCACTTTGAAATTATATTGCTAATATCTTACATGCAGGTTCAAACATTACAATGGTTATTAGAGTTGGATCAAATCTGTTTTAAGATAGACTAGTATTATTAGACCGGACACAACTCCATTGCACATAAAGCCTGAGTCTGGCCAATATTCGGAAAAGTATTCTCTAGGTTGATAACTTGCTAAGTGTTTGAGGGTGTTGAAATTTGCTCAGTCTAAGTGAGATTTGATTAGAAGTTTTAGTATTAAAAGCATTCTTGATTTTAGATTTCTTACTGTGTCCATTTTAGTTAGATTCTAAAGTAAACAAGATGTGGTCTTAGTTATATTTAGAGTCATCTTATGGTTCTTCTGCCAACATGTAAAGAGGATGAGATTTTGGGATTATATAAGAAATGCTGATGCGAGGTGTATTCCATGAGTATCCTCTCTTGAAGTGAACTCTTTATTATGTAAAGATGTTATTGAACATCTAATCAATTTTTGGTGAAACCAAGTATGTTTTAGAGTTAAATGGTGGAAAATGAGCCTCATAACCAAATAAATGTTATTTTGAGCACTGTTAAGGTCTGGCTGCTTGATTCTTGATCTGGGCTTGATTTAGGATTGTTTTGGCTGTGGTTAGGCTACATACTGCATGTACCTTTGCTTCTACATACTGGTCCTGGGTAGTATGGCATCTAGCAACCACTACATGCTGTATTAACCAATATTTCAAACTTTTGAGGTGTCAAGTATTTATACTCAATAAATTTCTTTTATGAAGAGAACATGTATGGTTCATAAAAAATTCTAACAGGTTATATTTTCAAAGGTTGCCTAAAGATTGTTTGGGCGATGTTAGATCTTTTGATTCAGACATGGAGCAATGAATTTTATCAAAGAATCCATAGACATAAATATATCTAGGTTGCATTTGGAGGTTCTTAATTTTGAATATCATGATTTTTCTTTCTGAATTTAAAATTTGAAAAAGTTGAAAAATGAGATATTTTAAATGGTCTTTGGTTGTTTAAGGATATGTTTAAAAATGGAGATATAAGATGATAGGGAATTATGAACTTGGAAAATACTTTTGACAGAAATTTACGTTTCCACCCTTTCAGTTATTTTTTGGAATTTTCATTTGGAAGCAAAAAATACTAGTTGTACAAAAGAACAACATTGTAATTTCAGAGACCATATAATTCACACTATATCATGATTTTCTAGTATCTTAAGTGATCCAAAATTCATCCATAACTGTAATTTTGGGTTCAATCATTATCTAAACCCTACTTTGGTAAGTCCTGTGTTAAGTTGATTGTCTTGATTCAGTCCTAGAATGGAGGTGGACATTTTTTTTTTTTTTGTTGGGAAGGGAAGATTGCTTTCTGAGTATTGACCCCACCTCCCCCTCCCCACCACCCCCCCCACCAAAAAAAAAAAAAACCCAAACCCCCAACAAAAAAAAAAAGAGGGAAAAAACCATAATTTTATCAAGAATGAGTACTATTGATGCCATTGTTTAATAAATGATGATTTAATTTCTATTGTGCATTCTATTCACCTAAATGTGCCAAGACTCCGAGAGACATTTGTACAATATCGATAGGGTCAAATATGTAGTACCATTGATCCATATGATGCGACATGAGGGTCATCTTATGTGTTTGAAGTTAGGTATTAATTATGAACATCATCAAGCATCAAAAACAGATCCAATAATGGGTTAGGATCATTTTTCATTATGTTCTTGCAGAACACCCTTAGAAAAGTAACAACAAATCCGAGGTCCACTTTGTAGTTCCCTTATATGCCTGATGAACTAATACTAGCGGGGGATTTTGCATATTCTTAAAGGGCCTTGCTTAGGTTTGGGCTGCCCCCAATTCACTCTCTTAAAACTTGGGTTATTGGGCTAATGCATATTGGCTTGGACCTCTAAAGAGGGGACAAGAGTTTGTGGTTGATGCAACTAAAAGTCATCAATGGTTAATGCTTGATTATGTGCTGACCTTGTATCATTGGCACAGAAGTATGATGTCTAAATAAAATGCATTATCTCAGTAGTTCACCTTTTGATTTAGATTTTTGGAATAAGCCCCATGTCATATCTTACAGTTTATCTATAGGCAACCATTCAAAGCCAGAATACATCTGACAGGTTTGCAATGTGGCCTTTCCCTGGTGGAATTTGGAAATATGTAGAGCAGTGGTTGATTTTCTTATTTTGGGGCTTGAACTACATTTGGCAACTCTTCTCATTCACTTGATGAGGAAGTGTTGCTGCATGTAGGGATTTATCAATTATGCTAAATGACCTTTTAAGAATTGAATAAATGAGAAAAAACATGGATAAGATATGAGAAACCCAATCTTGTACTTGAATAGTGAGGGCCTACTCTTATAATTCAGAAGGGCTATAGTTTCACTAACAATCGGATACAAAACATACTTTGACCTAAATAGTATTGTTATGGCACTCCAATTTTCTACTGTTATAAAATAAACTGAAACTAAACCAAACTAACATCAGTTTTCTTCTTAGTTTCATTGCTACCTTAAGATACCTTTTGGATCAATCTGCTTATTATAAGAGATGTCCAGAATATCACTTGAGGAAGACATCCTGGTGTAAGTTATACCCATTCAGACTTGTAACAGAGCTGCATCTTTTTCCTGGATAATTTTGTTGTCATGTCAGTGTAATATCAATAGGATGGTCCAGATGTGGCCACACTTGATTTTCTATGTTCTTTAAGTCATTGATTTTTTGTGCTTTTGCTTGATGCTCATCTTCTTACTAGCAGTCCTCTAATCTACTAATCATGGTCACTATATGGGGTGTTCAGTGTTTGGTATTAGGGTGATCATCCCAAGACCAAGGGTGATGTGAGTGGAGGTAACGAGATCACCATATTTGGTGGCATTATGGTAATCCTACGTGGCAATGATCTCAAATCATCCCTACTGTTTAAATTACCACCCAACCTAGTGATAGGAAACTCATCCTTGTGGTCGGGTATTCAAGATCACCTAGGGCAATGATTTTGGGTTGAAATTTGGAAATAAAAATATCCCTTAATCCAATGAGAAAAATTAGTATATCAATATACCTAATATATTATACAAATATGATAGATGTTATGTTATATTATAAATATAAATGAAAATATTAAATGACGATTAATATTATTTTTGATTAATAAATATATTTTTATGATATATTAGTAATTAATATTATTAATAACTTATAATAATATATTTTATATGAATAATAAATATATTTTATGAAATATATTTGGGTAGTTTTGGTGTATAGGTCAATGATCTTGGATTCTTATGGAATACCAAATAGGTTACTAATGGATTCCCGGGGATCTTTAATCATTGAAATATAGCATATCAAGTCTGGTGATCTTAGATCACCAGGGGTTAGATTATCTTAGGATGAGGATCACTAGTGATTTAAGATCACCTTGGCAATCACATTTGGGTCACCAAACACCACCAAAGATTACAAATAGGTGGTCTCTTTATCAACTTTTCTAGGCATTGTCTTTAATTTCCTTTCTCTTTCATTTGTGCAAATGCTCCTTTTGGAGGCCCTTTTGAGATCTAGAAGATATAGTCTATTTTCTTAGGTTTTATATTTTTGACCCTCAGTGTTTGATTTGAAGTTTAGTGATATAGGATTACACCTATAATAAGGTGAATCATTATCAGTAGTTAAATTTAGCTTATTCTAATGTATTACTGATAAAAAGTTCAGATTTTTGTGTATGACATTTTTTTTTTTTTTGTGGAAAAAAAAAGAGTAGATGAAGTCTATTTGTGATTGCACTTTTCAAAATCAAGATGTAGGGATGATGGGAACTTGAATGTAATTGAAAATTTCGATGTTATTTTATTCTAAGGTCTTGATAGCTTTAACCTCCATGTTAATCTATCAAATTGTTGCATAGATTGGTTCAGATCAATAGAACTTTTATGTTTGGTTTTTGAATTTCCTTCATACTCTGTAGCTGCAAATCAAAACTTTTAGATATATAGTCAGTTATTAATCATCTCTGTGTCGAGCCCATTATTAGGGTCTCTTCTTATTATAGAATGAGACTGGTTTCTTTAGGGTTCCCAATCTCTTCCTTGGGAGTGTACATGTTTGTGTATTAGAGGTGCAGGTCGGTTTCCCTTTTGTTATATTAATAAAATCTGTAAATTTTGCTTATCTAAAGCATTTTCAACAAAGAAAGTTAGAATAAGATTTTTTTTTTTTTCCCCAAATGCTTCATATAACACTGGAGGTCTTGGCTTCTTCATCTTGATATGGTAAGGCATCTGAAAAGTTTTTGATTAAAAATATAGCCAGCTTTGGCAGCTTATCTGTCATATTGTAAGATTTAGTTCGGATATTTGTAATGGAAGCCATAAGTGATTCTGCAATGCTGGATCAAATTCTCTTGTTTTATTCTTGAGGACTGAAGTTCAACCAACCCTCTGTCTGCTGCATGCAGGTGATTGAATTCCCAGAAGTAAAGACTTATTGTTTGGAGAGGGTTGATCCTACTTACAATATTAGATCCTGGTTTTATTCAAGAACTATATTCATGCTTCATGAATATTAGTGAGCATGAGGAAGAAACATAACCTGTTTTGGTTGAAGCATCTTACATGAAGGAATTCAAGGGCGTTCTTATTATATTATGATGGAGTGCAACAAGGAAGAGGCTGTCAGAGCCAAGGACATTGCCGAAAAAAGAATGCAAAACAAAGATTTTGTTGGGGCACGGAAGATTGCTCTCAAGGCCCACCAGCTCTTTCCTGACCTTGACAACATCTCTCAAATGTTAACTGTTTGTGAAGTGCATTGCTCGGCTGCAGTTAAAGTCAATGGGGAAATGGACTGGTATGGAATTCTTCAAGTAGAGCCATCAGCAGATGACTCATCTATCAAGAAGCAGTATCGGAAGCTTGCTCTTTTACTGCATCCCGATAAAAACAAGTTTGCAGGTGCTGAAGCTGCATTTAAGTTAATCGGAGAAGCACATATGACGCTATCTGACCGTGCGAAGCGGTCCCTTCATGACATCAAAAGAAATGTTAACATTAAAATTGCCCCATCAAGGCAGCCTTCTCAGCAAGCCAAGAATACTACTTGTGCTAGAAGCAATGTTCATAACATGAATTTTAATGGTTTGAATCAGCAGCAGCAACAGCCATCAGCCTTCAGTGGTACCCAGACTTTTTGGACCATTTGCCCCACTTGTGGCATGAGATACCAGTATTACAGGACAATATTAAACAGAGCTCTCCGCTGTCAGAATTGCATGAAACCTTTCATAGCATATGATTTAAATGCACAAACTGTCCCTCCCGGGGCAAGTTCGGGCTATTCATACAACAGTTCTGGAATTCCAACGCAGCAAGTTCCTAGCCAGCAAGCTCATAATACCACCCAGCAAACTCAATTTGGACGTAGTTCTTCTAGCACCGCATTTCAGGGTACTGTGGGTGGGACTTCAGCAGTCAACTATGAACATGAAGGTGGATCTATGAACAAGACAAAAGAAGATAGTAAGGTGAATGTTGAAGTTGGGGCAGGCAATGAGGTGAAGTTTGAAAAAGTAAACCTTACAGAGGTGAATAAGAGAGAGCAGGTGGCTAAGCCTTCAAAAGTAAACACAAGCCAGAAGAGGGGCAGAAAAGCAGTCATTGAATCTAGTGATTCAGATAGCACTGATAGTGAAGATATAGTTATTGAAGATGGCCATCCTGCAAAGCAGGGTGCTGGGGCAAGTGCCAGCCATTGCCTGCGAAGATCAAGCAGGCAGAAGCAAAATGTCAGTTATAATGAAGAGGAAAGTTTCAATGATGACGATGATTTCATGAATCCTCCTAGTCATAAAAGGTTGAGAAAGGGTGGGTCATCATATAATGCTGATCGGAATGTTAAAGACTTTTCAGATGGTGATGCCAATGGAGTTGATGTGGGAATGAGTGAGAACAATATTTCTGAAGACAAAATGGATAGCAAGCAGAAAAGAGGCACCATGTGTGATGAGAAATTGCCAAATGGAAGTGGAGAAGTGACTGAAGTTAAAGTGCATGAAAGCAAACAAGGAACCACTGAGAAAGAGGAAATATCTCAAGCTGGAATTGATTCTAGTGTTGATTCAAGCTCCAAGGCTTCACCTAATGTTGGATCCTTTTCATACCCTGATCCAGAGTTTTGTGACTTCGAGAAGCTAAGGAGTCCAATTCAATTTGTAGCTGATCAGATCTGGGCAGTCTACGATAATCTGGATGGGATGCCTAGATTCTATGCTCGGATTAAGCACGTATATACCCCAACCTTCAAACTGCGCTTTACTTGGCTAGAACATGAACCCACAAATAAAGCTGAAATGGCATGGTCTGATGAGGAATTGCCCGTTGCTTGTGGGAACTTCAGACTAGGGAAATCAGAAGTCACCGAAGACCGCCTGATGTTCTCTCATGTTATTTCTTGGGAAAAAGGCAGAAAGAGAAACTCATATGACATATATCCTAGGAAGGGTGAGGTTTGGGCCCTTTACAAGGACTGGGATATTGGATGGAGCTCTGATCCAGACAGTCACAGGCTCTATGAATATGAAATTGTAGAAGTGGTTTTAGATTTCATAGCAGGCACTGGCATTAGTGTTGTTCCATTGGTCAAGATAAAGGGTTTTGTGAGCTTGTTTATCCGAGCTAAAGGCGAAATAACAGCCTCATGTGTCATACCACCCAATGAAATACTTAGATTTTCTCACAGTATTCCTTCTTATAGGATGACTGGAGCTGAAAGGGAAGGCATTCCCAAAGATTGTTTTGAACTTGATTCGGCATCCCTTCCTAACAACTTTGAAGAGATTTTTCATTCCGTCAGTCTTGACAGCTTAACGGTTGGAGTTGAAAAGTTGGATAATGAGCATAATGGTTCATATCCGAAGACTGCAGTTGATGAAGAGAAGCTTGGAACTGTTAAAATTGGGGAGACTGAGAATATGAAACGTTGGAACTTTTCTTCTCATGAAACAAATGGAGTTTGTGAGGAGAAATATCATGCAAGTACAAGTCAGCATATGGCAGCAACTGGTCCAAATCATATAAATGAAACAAAGGCATCCAGAGTAGAGATTGATAAAAATAAAGTAGATCCTCAGAATGCCAATGCTAACAGTGATGCTGAATGTCATGATCCCTCTACATCGTCATCTCAAAGCCCGATTACCTACGAATATCCTGAATCAGAGTTCCATAACTTTGAAGAAGACAAGGCTATTGAAAACTTTCAACATGGCCAGATATGGGCATTGTACAGTGATATTGACAAATATCCCAAATACTATGGTTGGATCAGGAAGGTTGAATTGGAGGATTTTAGAGTGCACATGATATGGCTTGAGGCTTGTCCTTCAGGCGAGGAGGAGAAACGATGGTTGGAAGAGGAGCTGCCAATTGGATGTGGAACGTTTAAAGTTGCTTCCGGGAGCATTACATTTGATACCACGGATACATTTTCACATCTTGTAGAGGCCAGACCAACTGGTAGAAAAAACCATTATGTTATTGTCCCTAGCATTGGTGAGATTTGGGCTGTATACAAGAAGTGGCGTGCAGGATGGACCCTCACAGATTTAGAAAGTTGTGAATTTGATTTGGTGGAGATTTGTGAGCATTGTGGTTCAGGTGTTAAAGTTTCGCTTTTAACTAAGGTGAATGGTTATAGAGCTGTATTCAGGCCTGAAAGAAAAGGAAATGTTATGGCCATGATGGAGATTCCGGAAGATGAGTTTCTGAGATTCTCTCACCGAATACCTGCATTCCGACTCAGAGATGAAAGAGGTGGCAAGCTACGGGGCTATTGGGAACTAGATCCTGCGTCTGTGCCAGAGATTTTTCTGTTTACAAATGTTGACTGAAACATAGGCTAATTGGGGTTGGGGGTCTTTCACAAGTATAATTTTGATTTATGACCTTTCAGTTGATCCTTAGATTATCAGCTTGGGTTCACATTAAAAAGGCAGCAAGAATGATTTCTGGTTTGCTTCAGAAAAAGTTGCAGAATTTGTGTAATTCTGCTGGATCCAATCTGGATGACTATTTCAATTGCCTATGCTGTGCTCTTGGTTTTGGAGGTTTCAAGAAGGGGAAAGGTTGCAGATTGTTCAATTGGTCCATTTTGCAAGTTGGAAGTGAGTGTACGCCACCGGTCACACTCGTATATATGTAGATCTTTAATCATGCATCCCAAACTAGTTTGGTAACATTCTAATATTTAATGCTTGCCCATAGTTTCATGTTAGAAATCCTATTTGTTCAGGGTTCTGCGGTACTGCAGTTTGGCATTTTGGTACAATGAAACCCCAAGAAGGCTGGCTAGTTGGATGTTGACTGAGTATTTTCACAATCCTATCTCATTTCTCTGCTATTTTAAGTGATATTTTTGCTGGTAGTCTCCATAGTTTGGATAGAATCAACCTAGGAATTCATCTAGATCTTACTACGGTGGTCATGATTTTATATGTGGTGGTATTATTTAGCTTTTCCTGCAAGGTTTGAATTTTCCTACCACTTCATACCTTGCTTTGGATTCAGGAGCCACTGCTCATTTTGTTCTCCCGCACTGTTATATATATATATATATGTGCGCGCGCGCCGTTTCTATCCACGAGGGCTTCTTTAACACAGAATCGAATCATCTTTTCTTTTGTCCAAAATGTTGAATGATGTCAATGTCCGAGTCCTTTTTGTATTTACCGTGCATGATTCTCAAGAAGATGAATTGTTTAGGCCTTGGTTCAGAAGTTGGTGCATGTGGAGAGGACAACCACTAATTTTGGCACTACTTAACCTGAACTATGCTGAGTATGTGCCATGGCCTTTACCCTCCCGAGAGTGATCTGGTTTGTAGATTAGGCCAGATGATTGAGTTCCTTTTGAATCCTCTTGGACATCCACTGCCTGTACAGGAAGTTTACTTGCGTATCGAGGAGATATTTCGGACTTACCAAAGTCATGCGCTGTAACAGTTGCGGTGCGTGACCAACTTACCAATTTTCCGAGACATCTAATCTACAGATTCTTGGTGCCTCCTCATCCTTATTGTTGCAATTCAGGAGTGCACCTGCGAGTCTAAGCAACTTGCTTTCTTCTGGGGTAGAGCAGAGCCAAGATTTGCAGATACTGAATTTTTCTTTTTAATTTTTTGATTTTATTGGATGTATTCATATCTCTCCGTCTTATAAAGGGAAAAATGAATATAGGGTCTTCCAAAGTGCTGTGGTGGTTATTTTGCTGATATTTTTGCAGTCACCATCATCTCACCTGGGGCAGAGCGGTTGAGGTCCTTATATTTGGAGCACTAATAGCAACTCGGGCAACGGTGTAAAGGAAAAAAAAAACCCAACACTTCTAACCAGAATAAATGGCTGCGATGTATTATTTTTTCTCTTCAAAATAAATTTGGTCGACTCTTCTATCAAGCTCAGACATTAGGACTGCGAGCAGCTTCGGTGGGGTCGAGGGCAAATCCTAACCGAACCAACCTCTAAAACCCTACAACGGTCCAACCCAATCTGAGTACCCGACGCAGTCCTATTAAGAACTAAATTTGGGTTGGTTCTGGTTAGTCTACTCGGTCACGTTCAATAGAAATTTTAAGATAAGGAAAATGTCAAGCAGATATTTATTGAACTAATATTTGTGGAACTGAAGCTTCAAGCTAACTTGCACATAATTTAAAAAGATTAAAGACATAATCCTATTAAAAGGATTTCTGACTTTCAGTGAGGTGGAACGCAGCGAATAGAGTGGCCAGGTGTTGCACAGCCATTGAACACTAAGAAAACCCTCATTTCTTTGTGGAGTCAAAGATAAAACAAACCGATCATCTCTTCTGTTCTTATATAAACAAATCTGACCTTTCTTTGGAGCTAATATCAGACATGGTGGTCCACCTACCTTGGTGATGGTCTGGTGGATGTTTGGAATGATGAGCAAAGTACTAATATAGTTCTTTACTTGCACCTTGGATGGGATATGACCGTATTTAATTTACCATCTGTTGGAGCGTAGAAACAAAAGGCAAGGACCCATTCTAATTTTATTGACAGCATTAAGTTCCTGATTAATGATTGAAGTTATTGCATGCTCTGAGAAGAAGCTGAGATTGTTGAAGCCAGTCGTTGACTGCCTTAATTCTTAATATGTAGCCTTCTACTCATATGCTTTGGTTAGCCTGGGCTAACCAGGTTTTTCTGGGCGCCCCCCCCCCCCAATAAGATCGACATTGGCTTTTGCCTAGTTCTCTCTCTTAAAAAAAAAAATAGTGGAGATATTTTACCATCAAATTTTGGATGATTTTTATTTAACGTATACTCATCTAGATTCTTAAAGGTTCATTGTAACGTGGCCCTGAAAAAATCACCATGAACTAGTTTTATTGTACCTATATTGTTGGAATGTAAACTTCACTAAATACAAGGTTTGCTCTAGTCCAATTTGATTATGTATTCCTTGGCATAATGTTCACAGCAAATCCTAAGAAATCTAACTGTGCTTTCTATGCAGCACTTGCAAGAGAAGTTGTCTCACAGACAAGAAAAGCATATAATCTTCCATGTCTGTCCATTTCTCCTACAAAGTAGTCTATCACAAAGATCTCTACTACCATGTCTAGCGTATGAATGTGAATGCTAGATCTAGGTGTAGACGATCGGTCGTTAGCATAACTTGTTTAAAGCTGAGTGCAAAAACTAGGTTGAAATTTTTATCATAAAAATTTAGGCTATTGCATTGACTTAGTCAGGTTTGTCTTTTAACCTTTTTGGCTGGATCAAGCTTTCTATCAGCTCTAAAAAACTATGGTGACACTGTTTATTCTTGGAATAGAAAACATAGAAAGGAAGCAAGAAACCGAACACTCTAATTGTCGGAACATCACTTTCTGCTGAAAATGGCTGAATACTATGTTAAAACTTTCATGAATTATTCTTTAGACATGTTAGTTTTTTCATTAATTCCCAACTAAAATCAAGGTAAGGGTGGGATTTGAACCAAAGTCTTCAATAACAACCCTACAGACTTTACCAATACCACCTTCATCTGGTAGCATATATGAATATTTAGATGTACAGCTCTGAAAAATAAACTCACTATGTAAGTTTCGGATTTACAATGAAGCTGGTGTGCTAAACTAGAAATTAAATTTCTAAAGCCCACCTCAGCAAGCGGGCATTTGGTCTAGTGGTATGATTCTCGCTTTGGGTGCGAGAGGTCCCGAGTTCGATTCTCGGAATGCCCCGAAATGCCCATATGTTGTCTATGTGTTTTAAAAAAAATTTAAAACAAACACGTTTTATCTCTAATGAAAATACAAAAAAGTATTTTTTATCTCTAATGAAAATACAAAAAAAGTATCTTACCAAAATATATATATATATATAGTAGAAAAAAAATATAGATCGCTATTGGAGTCTTGGACTTTCAAAGGAATGCTTTAATAATATCTATATTTTTTTTATAATACTCTTTATTATATAAATATTATTATAAATAATAATATAATAAAAAATATATTATATTATTTTATATTATTTTAACATCTTATATTAATATCATAATATATTATTATATTATTATATATTAATATATAATAATATATTATATTATTAATAATTTATTATAATATTATAATATAATATTTTATATTATATTATATTATGATAATATATTATATAAATATTATTATATAATAATATAATATAATTTGATATATATATTATTATTATTATTAGATTAAAGGTATATTAAGAATGAATTAAAAAAATTATTTTTTCAATTGAAGAAAAAACGATTTAGCCATCCTTTAGATAGATAAGATTTTTTCTCATTTCATGGGTAAATGCAGCCCATCGAAAAGTAATTTTCCTATCTTGAAAAATATGAGAATATAGATAAGTTGGTCAATAATCTAACAGAATCTATATTTTTTTAGGTAAATATTTTTTATATGATATTTAGATGAAAAAATAATTCATCTATATTCTTTTATGCATGGGAAAGTGATTTCTAAATTTGTTATCCATAATCTTTTGTATTACTACTTTCCTAGGTATGTTACTAGAATTTATACATATTTTTGATAATATTCTTTATGCTTTTTAAATTTGGAGAGAGTAAATGACTCGATTATTAAATATTGAATGATGAAGGTATTGAAAATTAAGATGGGATATTTTAGGAATAAAATTAAATCCCTGCTTTACTGGCTGATGAAAAAATAATTTAGCCATCTCCTAAGTGGATAAGATTTATCTTTCATTTCATGGATAAATGCTGCGGATGAAAAGCAATTTATTCATCTTGAAAAATATGAAAATATAGATCAATTGATAAATAAAAAATTGATCAAATTTTTTTATGATATATACACACACATGATATGTATGTGATATATACACATTTGGCACCAATCTTAGAATTCTCTCTTAATCATAACTATTATTATTCAGCACCAATCCATCCTTAGCTTTAAACATATTGGGCTTTTATTTCTTATTTATTAACTTTTGAATTAGGCATTTGGTTTTCTTTCATAAATAATTATTTTTTTCAAAAACTCTTCTCATTTTGATTTTATTGGAGCATAACCCATTTTTGTAGTCAAACAGATTTAGCTTACGCTGAATTAAAAATATCTATCCTATATATAAAAATAATAAAAATAGTTGTTTTGAAATTAAAAAAAATCTTGTTCATTCTGTTTGTTGAAATAAAAGAGAATGTTATTGAAAGAAAAAGAGATAAATGGAAACAAAAAAATATTTTTTGAATTTTAAAATTATTGAAAAGATACATATCTTTATTCGATAAACATTGTACTAATTATAGGTAAAAAGGCAAAATTGGTATCTTTAAGGAAAAAATATTTTCTCAGGTCAGAATAGTGATTTCTACATAAATATTTTAAATCATAAAAATATATAAATTATAGATAAAGAGAAAAAATCAATCTTTGTTAAATATGAAAAAGCAATATTTATCATTTTATAACAGTTACTTCTACATATAGTATAAATAGTGGTGGAGCCAGAAAATTGAGTTACAGAGGCCAAAATAATACATACATAATATAATTTAATTTTTTTTATTATTACAACTTAAAATTAAAATTACAAACAACGTTCTTTTAAAAATATAAATTCATCAAGAACAAAATCTAAATTAAAGATCTCTATAATTTCTCTTTCAACATAAACGATCAAGCTATCATCAAGAAATTCATCCTCCATTTTGTTGTGCAATCTAGTCTTTAAAAATTTCATAGTTGAAAAAGCATGTTCAGTAGTTTCAGTAGATGCTGGAAGAATCAAAACAAAATAAATCAATCTATTAATAAGATAATAAATCCTCGACTTCTTCATCTCCATTAAATATTGGCATAATTCTCTAATAGATGACAATCTCTTCAAGTCTAAATCATTAAGAAAATCAATACGAAAATTTTACAACTGATATCTCAAAGTAATCCTCTCATTCTCTGTGAAATCAAAAGGATAATACTTCTCTGTAAGAAAATAAATAGCATCAATGTCAAAGGATTTATGCCCATCCCTCAGATCCAAGGTAGAACTAAGTTTCAAAAACTTGATGACTCGCTCATTAAACCTTGTAGATATCTCTTGCAGTTGAAAATCTATAGCAGTATTAAAAATATCAAAATGATAATAATACTCCACAGTAATATCATCTAGTCGGCGACCACTGTGACCTGCAACATGTGGAGCACTAAAATTCAGAACATCAATATTGTGATTTGTGCAAAACAATATAATCTTTTCTATAAAAGAATTCCATCCATCATCTCTAAATTGTTGAATAAGTAATATTATAGTTAATACCATGTGTATTACATTAACAATATTTTAAGACTTTTGTTGCAAACTCTGGCAAAGAATATCAATGATGCCTAAAATTTCTTTCATCAGGTGTAAGATAAAAATGAACTCGAAGGAAGTGATCCTTTTGAGAGCTGCAACAGTATCTTCTTTTATTTTGTAGTTAGATCCATCATTTTTAATACTTTCAAGAACTGAACAAGTTGCATCAAATAATCTGATAAGACTGCAAATAGAATCAAAATGAGAACTCCAATAAGTATCACCTAATCGCTTCAAAGTACCAAGTTGATTGGCACCTTTTCTTATTTTGATTCCTCCATCATCATCATCATCATCATCATCATCAATAGCTAATATTTGTGCAATCTCAACTTGTTGAGCAGCTTTTAACTTATTCTGTTACTTACAAGAATCAGTCATGATATTAACGGCAAAGGTTAAATTTAAAAAAAAATTATGAACAACAAATACCTCTCTAACAGCTGTAACCAAAGCCAACTGTAATCGATGAGCCATGCAATGCACATAATATGCATAAGGGCATTCATTGAGAAATAATGTCTGCAATCTCTTTCATTCACCTCGCATGTTACTAGCCCCATCATAACCTTGACTACGTAGATTTTAGACATCAACACTTGGATTTATCACTGCTTCATCAATAATAATGTAAAATTTAAAATTTTCAATCTCTTTTCAAATTTTCTTTCTTACATTGTTTGCCAAAATATACAAGATCTCTTTTTGAATCATAGGGGATGTATACTTTGCATTTAATGGAGCATTCTCTAAGACAATACTTTTTACTTTATTATTATAAAATGCTGAAAATTTAATCAACTTAAAAAAATTCTCACAATTCTTTGAATTAATAGACTTATCATGAGCTCTAAAAGCTACCCCTTGAAATGCAAGCCAGCGAATGACATTAATTGATGTTTTGACCCAAAGCCTATTCTTCTTTTTTTATTCTTCTGATTATCTCTCTATTATCTTATCAATATGTCCAAGCTGGTTTAATAAAGCTAAACAATGTCTTATAGCATTTTTATGCGGGGAACATTGATTTTGTCCCATATATTTGAGAAAAGCTCAATTCTTTTCACATTTTATCTTTTTTCAATTTTTGAAATCAGAAACTATGAATGCATCATAACCACTTTGTATATTTGGTTTCTCTAAAAAAAATAATATGGAAGACAAAATGCAGCATCCTTTGCAACATAATATTCAAGCAAAAAAAAAATTAGAATATCAAGAAGTCTGAAAACGATGATGGTGCTTTTCTTCTGAAAATGAAAAAGTGAAAAATTTAATTTGATAAGGTCCAAATCTCAAATAAGCCCTTCTTATTTTATCTCGTTGATTAACTGGATAATCCTACATAGATTTACGCAGTCTCAGATCACATTTTATATAAGAAAAATTAGGAGGATTCTCAATCATTGGAGGCATAGGAGAAAGACCCTCAACTGGAGACATAGGGACTGAATAGACTTGCTTACTTGGATTGAAAGATTCATTATTATCTCTTTTTTATCTTTTGTTTTGGCCATACCCAACATATCTCCTTGAGAACTACTTTCTCCACTTTTCTTAAAGAAGAAATCAAGTTTTTTTTTGCTTCTGATCATTTATGATTAAATTTCAAGCAAAGAATGATCTAAAATAATAGCAATTAACAAAGAAATTATGAAAAGAACGAGCAACTCACTAATTTACTAATTAATCACATAAACTAAATTTTAGAGAATAAAATACAAATTACATATACATCAATTCAATTCATAATTTCAAACTAAAATTTAGTAAATTAAATTTTAAACAAAATTTAATAGAAAGAAGACAAACGAATGCACATAAATTATTTAAGAATTACTCAATTTAAAAAAAATTTTCGTTGAATCGCTGATACCTTCTTCAGTCAATCAATGCGACGATGCCCGACAATGATGGAGGGCTAGTGGAGTAGTGGGATGCAGATGCTAGCTTCCGACGACTGACGACACATGATGGGGGAAGAAGAAATGAGAAGACATACTGGTGTTGTACCGAATATCGAAACAAATTCAATCAGAGAGCTCCAATTATCAAACGATATGTCCAAAGTATACAAAAAAATTAACCAGTATGATTCAAATCTTGGAGCCATATCAAAAGAACTAGTTTCACATAAAAACCTAGCTATGGAAATGAGATCATCAACTCTCCAATCCAAGCAAAAAGAGCTGAGATTTACCTTGAACCCTTTGGTGATTCAGGTGTGGGAGGAATCGAACTCCTTGATGGTCTCGGAGTGGCAGAGATCGAGACGCCACTTGAGGCCGGGATGGGGGAGGGGGGTGGGGGTGTTTCATTTATCCTCTGAAAAAGAAAAAGTGATGACGTCTTCACTCGAGTTTGGTGCATCAGGGGCCCATTTCGTTTACGGTTTATCCTATTAAAAAAAAAGTGATGACATCTCACATTTTCACTCGAGTTCAGCTGTTGGCATATCAGGGGCCCAGAGGGTTAGAAACTTAGAGCGCAAGTTGCATGAGCAGCGCATGTCATGCACCTGACAGTGACGAGCCCAGGCTCTTGAGGGGGTGTGCGTGAGTTGCATGAGCGATGCATGGGGGGACAATCGGAGGGTTGGGGCGGGGAGGGGGGATGGTGTGGGGGTGTGGTGGTTCCCAGAATCTTAGGTCTGTATTTTTTTTAGGGGGGGGCGGGCATGGCCCCCCGTGTCTCCATGTAGCTCCGCCACTGAGTGTAAATATTTTGAATCTGAAATAAATTATACTTTTTTAAATACGAAAAAAATTTATTTTGGAGAAGACCAAAATAAGAAGAGTTTATGAAAAAAAAAAAATTTTGTAGAAAGCTAAAATATTATATGAATTCAAAGTACACAGAGGTTTGTGCTTGAAGAAGGCTAAAGTGAAAAAAGATTCTAAAAATTCATTTTGTGAAAGGAGACCAAATTAATATTAGTTAAAGAATTAATTTGTTAAACTAGACCAAAAAATATGAGTTTAGGGGTGAGAGGTAATCTTAAACTTGTATGTTCTTATCCTCTAAATTCCTTGATCTCTTTTCACCAAAAAGCTTTTTTGAAAAAATAATTATATTTTAGCTTGCTTAAAAAATATATTTTTTGAAACTCTTCTCATTTTGGCATTCTTCGAAAGTAGTTTTTTTTTTTTTTTTTATAGTTGAACTAATGCGGTTTACACTGAATTAGAAATGTCTATACTACATATAAAAACAACCATAATGACTATTTTGAAATGAAAAATATTTCTTATTATTTATATTTATTAAAATTAAAAAAATATTATTGAAAAAGTAGTAAATAGAAATAAAAATATTTTTTTATTTTAAAATTATTATTCACTTGTATAGAAAGATGTTTTTAAGTTGGTAAAACCTATTACGATTATATATAAAAAGGCAAAATTAGTATCTTTAAGTACAAGAAAGAAATATTTTCTTAGTTCAAAATAATAATTTCTATATAAATAATTTTAAGTCAATAAAAAAAAATCAATTATAGATTAAGAAAATCAATATCTTCCAAATATGAAAAGAAATATTTGTCATTGCAAAAGAGTTATTTCTATGTATAGTACAAATACTTCTAATTTGGTATGGATTGCACTATTTCAAATATGAAAAAGATTTACCTTGCAAAAGGCCAAAATGAGAACAGTTTATTGGAAAAAAATTTACTTTTTACATAAAGTTAAACGGCTATACCAATTCAAAGTACATAAAGGTTTGTTTTTGAATAAGGCTAAAGTGAAAATAGTTGTAAAAAAGTTTTATTTGTGAAAGGAGACAAGAAAATACAAACTAAAAGGTTAATAGGTGACCAAAAATCTAAGTTTGGGGGCATTCCGAGAATTGAACTCGGGACCTCTCGCACCCTAAGCGAGAATCATACCACTAGACCAAATGCCCGCCGCATAAGGTGGCGACCTAATAATTATTAATAAAATTTTCATGCCTTCGCACTACGTCCAACCAAACCCAGCTTTCGCCCTCTTGCTGTGCTCCTCTCAACCGCCGCCTTTTCTTCTTTGCCCCCGGACTCTTCCCGCCCTCCCCTTTTTTAATACCAAATCCCACCTCTTCATCCCCAAAACCCTCTTTTCTTTTCTTTTTCCTTTTATCTCTCTCTCTCTCTGTTTAGTCCTTACAGATTCCGATCTCCTCTCCGTTACATCGCCCTCTTCTCAGAAAGGTCATCAATTTCCGTTTTCTTCAATTTCCCCCGATTTATCACCTATCCCCTCTCGCTTTCAGTTTTCCTCTTCTTTTTTTTCCTTGATTTTTCTGCAATCTATCACTGATTTCTTCTTTCTTGTGATGAGTTCTTCAGTTTGATCCGGTCTGGGCCGATCCCCATGGTTTTCGCCGGGGATCACGAAGAGACTCAGGTCTTAGACGTCGATTCCCCTCCGCTACCGGGTAATGCCCTAACTATTTGATCTTTAATCAGTTGAAATTTTCTGGAATCTCAATCGTCTTTCTGATTCCATCCAGGAGTTCGATCTGATGAGGAGACTGATGATGGTGGTCATGATGATGATGGTGATGGGGTGAGTCTTGATCAGGATATAATGCTGATGGGCGATACACTTCCAATCGAGAGCTTGAGAGAGGTTCCTAAACTATATGGTGAGACCCAAGCGCTGGATGACCCCGATAATGTTGCCGGCGATGAGGATGGGGGTGTCGATGGCTGGGGCAAGACGCAGTTGGTGGAGAGTGGTGATGAAGGGGCGGAGACGAAGGCAAATGACTGGGGCAAGACGCAGTTGGTTGATAGTGGTGATGAAAGGATGGACACGAATGACTGGGGCAAGACACAATTGGTTGATAGTGGAGATGAAAGAATGGACACGAATGACTGGGGCGAGACACAATTGGTTGATAGTGGTGATGAAGGGACGGAGATGACTGAGGTACTGAGCGGCGATGAAGGGTTGTCCGATGATGGGGCTACTCCTTGTGGAGAGAAGAGGAAAAGTGGAGGTATGGAGCTGGAGATGAAGAAAAGGGTGAATGGGGATGGTTTGTGCTCGGATGAACAAGGGCACGACAATGGTTTGGTGGATTTGGATGCTTCAACTGACGAAGACGATGGTGCAGGTCTGTTCTCTTTTGGGTTTTATGGGGCAATTTTATACTGCATTACTTTGTTGTCGTTCAATGCTTGGGGTTTGAGTTTGGTTTTACTTTAACTGATATATTTGGGAATAGAAAGATTTGATTTTGACACTTATAATTTCTTTGCTATTGTTTTATTAGATAGTATGTGTTTCATGAATGGTTGTGAGGCATTACTCATTCTGCTTCTAAGCTTCTCAATTTTGTTTTATTTTTTTGCCTCTCGGCATCAATTTTGATTTTCATTTAATTCTTTTGATTGATATTGATATGAATAACTGGACCTAATTTTAACACTTTGATTACCTTGAAGTATGAAGGCTGCTCTACTTGCTTTAGAATCTTTTCTTTTGATGCAAGTGCCGTAAATTCTGTATTCACATTCTTTATTTTTTCAGCCCTTCTAAAGCACTGGAAGCCAATGTTTAATCAACTTGTAACCATAAATGTGGCACTTGTAGTAAGCTTGTGTTTTACACTGACATTCCATACCTTTGCACCTTCACACTTAGGAAGTTCAAGGAGGACCTTCACTGCAGTTCGTATAGCATCACTGCGGTCTTCTGGTCTTGCTGCTGCTCGCAAATTTGACTCTAAGATAAGTGGTGCTGAGTCAAAATCTTTGCTTAGTAATGCTCAATGTAGTAAAGAGCAAAATGGTGTTTTAGGTGGACAGGCTGGTGATATGGCCACTGGGAGGGATCTGTGGCCAACTGAAGCAGGTGAATTAGACCTGAACCATGAGATTGAGAACTCCCATGGGTGTATTCAGGACTGCAATAAAAATGGGATCAACACAACAGTGAAAAAACTTTTTTATGAAGTGACACCTTCCGAGGAGGATAAAACCACAGTTAAGACTGACAACATTGTTGGAAAAGGGGACTTGCCTCTTTCACTCCCAACTGATTCTGCTCTTGCAGGATTAAGCTATGTTGAGTCACAAGAACCTGGTGATCTGTCCCAAGCTAATGCTTTAGAGATTGTAGATAAGTTTCTTTCTGTTAATTATATGGAATCATCTCAAGAAGCTAACACTCGAAAAGCAACGGATATGGTGAAGTCACCGCCCATTTCCAGTACAAAAGGAGCTCAGTGTTTGGCTGAAAAGACTGATCATAGAAGTCCAGTTGGAAAGGCAGGAATCTTTGACTGGATTGACAGTCTTGAGGATGAGGGTGGAGGTGAATTCTTCAGCAGAAGAAAAGATTCCTTTTTTGAAAGCAAAAGCAGTTCACGAAAATCACAAAGCCATCCCCTAAAGGCTAGACATCCTATCTCTGAAGTAACCAGAGGTGCATTTGATAAGAGTGGTGAGAAGGAATGTGCGAACCCTGATGGCAGGAAAATAACAATGTTCGCCCATTCAGATTCAAGATTGAAGATGCACAATTCGACAACAAGTAAAGTGATACGTATTTCTGAAACAAAGACAAAGAAGAGTCTTTTCAAGGATATGGATGAACAATCAAACCCAAAATCTCTAAAGCAGCATCCGCAAGCAACTGATGTTGAGGGTGGTATTGAAGGTTTATATGATGTTGGCCCTGATACTCAAATGGCAGCTGAAGCTATTGAGGCCTTAGTTCATGCACCTCCTGTTGATTATGTAGAGGAGGAGAATCAACATGTAGTATCAGAACATTTGAATGAGAATTCCAGAAAAGGTCTAAGTAGAAAGACGACTTCATCAAAGAAAGATTTTCTCCGAAAAAGGGCTTCTGTTACCGATTTAGAAGGCACCATAACACGATCTAAACATAGAAGGATGCTTCATACCAAATCAAGGAGAGTGGGAAGCCCAAGTTTTTCTAGAGAAAACTCAAGTAGATCAAGAATGAAAAAGTGTTCAGATGACAAAAGGAGGAAAACAAAATCAAAGAGGGAAGTGTGGAATCAAGAGGTGCAATTAAATGCTACAAGTTTGGTCAATGGAAATGCCTCATCCAGATCTCTCAAGGGAGAGAAGACCCAAGGTGCAATGGATGGAACTTTCAGTAAAGAGGCTGACAAATGTCACAGTCCACTGACATCAGATGGCCAGCCTTCAGTGCACAAGGAGTTCACGCCAGGGGAGTATCATGTGAATGCTACACCCGTTGCACATCGAACCAGGCATTCCAAAAGACTCAACTTATCAAAAGACACTGAAGTTTCATCTAGTGAATACAGGAAGGATATAAACAAGCCAACAAGAAGAATTATTCCTGGGTCCATGGAAAGACAGGATATGCTTGTTCTCAATCCATCTGGACCATTGAATGCCAGAAAAGGAAGTGTGGATATGGGTCCGGATCAAACTGCCAGGGTCGAAAGGACTTCTACATTGCATACTACCATGCAGAATATTGAGAGGCTACAAGAAGATGAACTTGAAAACAGTTCTATGATAAAAGATGCTTCTAACCACCCTAAACGGAGGAGAACCGGTCAGATTACTTCAGGTAACCCAAACATGACCAGCAACTTGAACGAACCATCTATACCAGATGACTGTTTGCTGGCAACAAATAAGCAGTCCTGCAAACAACAAGGAAGAAAAAAGGTCTTTATCAGAAGTGTTTCTGAAATTTTAGATGCTGCAAAGCGGAAAAGAAGATCTGTTTTCACACGCATAACATATCAAGCTGATGGAAGGCCTTCTGTTCCAGGAGAATCATCGTTAGTATCTGGTGTGAGAACAAGGTCGTCTTCATCCAAACCATATTCAGAAAAGGATTCCAAGGGATGTTTTTCTAGGCCAGTTTCACATGAAGCTTGTTCAGCTGATGCAGCTAATAATTGTTCCAGTGGTGTCATAAGCACTGGAGAGCATCCTAAAGAAGCAGCATTACCTAAGCACGGTGTATATTCTACACCTCATGTTGAAGATGCTGAAGAACATGCCAAACCAGAAGGGACACCTAAAGAACAGGTTCAGCAATCTGGTTTAACATGCAAATCTTCTTCAAAGAATGTAGATGCAGTTTCTCCTGTTTGTGTGGCTCAAGATCCTCCTAGAACATGCAATAAAGGTTTATCAAAGTCACTATTTCTCAGAGAACTTCATAGACTGAAAGCCACTGAAGCAGCTTCAACTCCGGCTCTGAAAGATTTGCGAAGAAGAAAAGATATGGGCAGTGTTCGTGTTTTGTTCAGCCATCACTTGGATGAGGATATAATCAAGCAGCAGAAAAAGGTTACTTATGCTATTATCATTTCTCTGTCTTCTGATTATTTCTTCAATTGATTTGCATTATGAGCAAGTTCATGGCATGCGTTAACTGTGCCAGATTTTGATTGTAGATTTTGGGACGCTTAGGAGTGCCTATTGCATCTTCGATTTCAGATGCTACACATTTTGTCACGGATAAGTTTTTTCGCACAAGGAATATGCTAGAAGCAATTGCTTTTGGTAAACCAGTGGTTACTCATTTATGGCTTGAAAGCTGCGGACAAGCAAGCTGTTTTATTGATGAGAAGAATTACATATTGCGAGATGCTGAGAAGGAAAAGGAGATAGGATTTTGCATGCCTGTTTCGTTGGCTTGTGCATGCCAAAGTCCACTCTTGCAGGTAGTTGCTGATCCTTGTTGAATTAGTGAAGCTAGATTTGCCGATTACTTGACACAGACTATAATATTCTGGGCATGCAGCTATTTTCATTATTGATATTTTATAGATTGTTTTAAGCCTTCATTCTTCATAACTCATTGTAGGGCAAAAGAGTGTTCATAACTGCAAATGTAAAACCTACTCTAGAGATTATTACAAGCTTGGTTAAGGCAGCTCATGGCCAGGTACATACATTTATATTTCCGAGGTTGTTTTTTTTTTTTTTTTATTGACTTCCATTTTAGTTTTTGTTGTTTCTTAGATTCATCAACACTGTACTATGCTGAGAAGATCTTTGAAAGTGAAAAATACTGTGTGAAGTATAATATTCTGAGATCTAGTTTAGGATTTACGGTTGGTCTCTTGTCCCCTTTGATATCGGAGTAATGCTATGGGGTGCTAGTTTTATGCACATGAAAAGTTTCTCCTGCCACATCACACAGGAGCATTGGTGTTACTCGGGGATTTAGTGAGATAGACAAGGGTGGTTAGTTACTGAGTTGCCAGGCTAGCGATAGTAGATTCAGCGAACTTTTAGCATGAACTTAACAGGCACCATAAAGAATTGTCCTTGATATTATTGACATCGGTCACGTTGGCTAAGAATTGTGGTGTGTTTTGTTAGAAAGTTGTGCAGGATTTACTAGCTTTGGAATCATCCTTCAAGATCTATCATTAGAATCATCTAAATTGTGTGATAAGGCTATCTCTGGTTCTGGGCTGTCACTGCATAAGCGGTGAAATGGTGTCCCTATTATGGGTTTTTAATCCAAAAAGCATTTGCAACTTGGATCAAGCCTAAGGGAAAACATTAGGAAAATACTAGAACATGGTCAGTATTTATTCTCTCCCAACTAAAGTTCGCCATTTCGGTATCGGATCCCGTATCTGTACCATCCTATTATAGTGTCGGTACATCTGATAGGTTATGGTCGGTAGGCATTGATACTGATCAATGTGGCAAACCTGGCTTCCAATTGACCTAGTTTAACCTTGATAAACTTACTTTATTAAAAAGTTGGAATAATTTTTTTTAAAAAAAAAACTTATCCAGTGTTGTCAAGGCAGTCCGAGCACTTGCATAGGCTCACAGGCAAGGTGAGGAAGACTTGGAGCACCTCAACAATCCCCAGGCAAGATGACTTTACTAAGACAATGCCTAGGCAAGCACTTGGTACAAAGCAAGAGGTGTTTGGACAGGCATCTTTTCTATGTCCAGCTCTATTCTTCCAATCCGCTTTTTCGCCTTTTCTTTTAGAGCTCTGTTGGTTTAATTTTGAGGGTCATTTTGTTCTATTGGAGTCCTTGTAAATCAAGGGCTATTCTAGAATGTCAAATAATTTACTATTTTATGCTGTGTTGTTTAGAAACATGAAATATATTTTGGGAAATGGTACTTTGCTATCATGTTTGAATTTTGAAGCTAAATAGGATAGCCAATGGTTTCTTTTGCTGGTTTTTCCTTAAAAATATGATATAGGAAGTGGTATTTCTATATGGTGTTTTGGTAGAATGTGAAACAAGATATCTAATGTTCAAGATAATTATGATTTTTGACGTTGAACTTGAATATCTAATCTTATAATGCTTGTATTGCTTTCTTATACATAAAATGTATATTTCTTCATAAATTAATGTCTTGTTTTCTTCGGGTGAGTGCCTCTTTGGTGCCTAGCGCTGCAAGTCGCCTTAAGGGTGTCTTTTGCTTTTGGCAACCTTGAGGTGATCCTGGATTTTGTATCCAAAAAAATGACCTGGTTAACATAGTTTTACTATTGCTCGGGTGAACAAAGCTTAGTCTCTGAGTTTGAATCAGTGTCCTAGCACTGAGTGGAAGATCCCGCCAAAATGGGGATGTGAAAGAGATGGAAGAGGAATGAGATGGGATTAAAGAGTTGCATGTCTAGCAAGGCAACAGTGTTCAGGCTTCAAATAGCCAGCTGGTTAGCATCTCAGCAATGATTTAGCCCCACCAATAACACACCAAACAAATTCTTCTTTTCCCCCTTCTTTTTCAACAAAGTGGTGTATTGCTACCATTTTCAGTTGAGATCCATGGATACAGTCCACCTTTGCTCGTCAATCAATCATCATTTTGTGGCATATACCCTATGAGCAAGCAAAAGAAGAATTCTTTTTTCTTTTTAAGTTCATAAGTGTAAAATAATGGAGAATAAGTTTTTATTGCTTTTGCAATTGTATGGACTGATGGTGTCTCTAGTATCCACATTAGTTGGCATCAATCATAGATTGAGCATTGTGCTTCTCCATGGATATAATATTGGTGGGTTTTCTTTTGAGGGAATCTTGGTGAAAAACTTGAATTGCATGATTACCCTTTCTTGAGGAGTGGGCATAACCACAGCAGAAACAACATTAACTGAGGCTAGCGCTGAGCCACACGAGGGGTATGAACACATAACACCAGCCCTACAACCTGTGCTCGTTGATGGAAGAGTCATTGCAAACATGTGGATTATTTAAGGATGAGAGATTTCATACTAATGCGGCTCCACCATTAGTATTTAGTACCATATGAATGGTCGCACTCCTCCATTATATCCTGATTGGATTAGACTCCCATATAGATAAAACTCCATCTCGTTATGCTCCCTAAGCCCCCTTTATAGGTGGCCGTGCACGAAATAGCCTCTAGGGCATATATGGTGCACATAACCAAAAATTTAAACCCACTAGTTTAATGGCATGTGCATTGAGATGAAATCTTTCTTATAACTTTAAATTTATATCTTTTAGTGATTATGATCTTTACAACAGTAAGGCCTGCCATGTTGTATGGTTCAAAGTGTTGGGTAAAGAACATATATGAAAACAAGTTAAATGTAGCAGAAATAAGAATATTAAGATGGATATGTGGTAAAACTAGAAAGGATGAAATAAGAAATGAATATATTAGAGGAGCTATCGGAGTTGCACAAATAAGAACAAAGTGATGGAAAATAAATTGAGATGTTGGGAGTATGAACAGGAACAATGAAGATCTAGGATGCTCCATTAAGGAGAGGTACTTTGGTTTGTCTTAAAGATGGTAAGAAAAGAAGGGGGAAGAAATAAGATAACATGAATGGAAATAGGGAGAAAGGTTTGGAGAAACTTGGAATAATATTAGAAGTGGTCCTAAGTAGAAATACTTGGCAAACGAGGATCCATAAAGCCAACACCAAATAGTTGGGAGAAGGCTTTATGGTCACAATTGTGATCTTTCCCATTTACTAAACTATATATTGAACAATCTATCTTGTAACCTGAAGTTATGATACTAAGTACATCTCTACACAGAGCAACCATGTGGAAAACCGGCCCACTCAACCAACTTAGCGTTGCATCTCTTGTGCATTGTAAGCCTGATTAACTCATTGCTTGATAAAGGGAAGGAGTTGTGAGGCGGTAATGACTTGATTTTTTCTGAAGACCTTGTAGTTTACTGTCAATTGGTGCTGGTAGCACATGGTGCCATCATAGATCTTTTGGACTGTAACCTGTTGGTGCGGGTGAACAGAGAGAATGAAGTAACTAACATGTGCAAGACTTAAGGGCATGCCATGATAAAATCACAATTATTTTTTGATTCCATGTGCTCTCCATAACTAGAAGTTATAATCATTTAGAAGTTCGTCTTGGGATGTGTTTGTATTTTCTTTGGAGATGGAAAATTTATGCTCAATTAATGATGTTTTGCAACTAAAAGATCTCCAAGCACTTTCCATTTCTCAAGCTCCAATATATGCCCAACTATATGTTCCAAATTATCTTATTAAACAGATTTTTACCCTTACACAAGTTAAAATGCTATCATTTCCTCCAGTTGGGGAGATGGGAAACTGCAGGCAAGAAACTGGCATATAGTCTGTCGACATAGTTGGTGTGATGTATCATTTTACTCTTTCATAAACACTGCACCTTATGTCTGCATATGTAGTAAAAGACAATTTAAATCTTTATTCAGCCAATGGAGAGAATTGGGAGATCTGCAATGAAGGAAGAAAAAGTGCCAGATGATCTTTTGGTAATTTCTTGTGAAGAAGATTATTCCATCTGCATACCTCTCCTTGAGAAAGGTAATTTTTTTTTATTTTTTACTTGCTTATTTCAAACTGTACTGCTGGACAAACGGTTTTCTCAGAAAGCCAATATCTCATCATTCATGTGGATTCAACATTCAGGAGCAGGGGTTTTCAGCTCGGAGCTTTTACTAAATGGTATAGTCATCCAGAAGCTGGAATACGAGAGGTTAGTGCTGCACCATTTGTACTTTTTCATCACGCACAGCTAACAACTTTCTTGAGTCCAATTTTCTTGTGTTCCCGTAATCTCCAGACATCGACTCTTTTTGGATCATGTTAAACAAACCCGCTCGACAATATGGTTAAGACACAAAGATGGAGACCAGTTTCTTCCTGTCAACAAGTGTGCATAGCTAGCTCCCCTAAATGTTGAAGCTCTCTACATCTATTTCATCAGCTCTTTGTGGAGGGATTTCATTAAATTAAGAGCTAAGTTAACGGTACTGGGTTAAGATAATGCAGGGTGTATTGTATGTATTAAATACGTCTCTGCATTTATCTTTTGTTTCCCTTTTTTTATCTTATGAAGATGTAAATTAGGTATTCCATTTTTAATTATAGTGTCTAGTCCTCTCCAAGAGGATTTTTGTTAAATCTGCACCTTTCTCTGCATGACCCGTAATCATGATATCGTTCCTAAGGTGAAAAAGGTGAGCTTCCTAATGACTAAGCTTGTATTGTATTGAGATGGCTGTTTCTTCCTTTTTCCCTTGAATTTTTTCCTGGAGAGGTGGTGATTTTTGTGAATCCTTAAAACCGCGGATCATGTTGCTAGATTAAGATGGACTTGTCAAATTTGTTTGTTTTTGAAGAACGGTCCTTTGTTTTCCTTTCCTCCCTTGCTCTCTGATATTAGATTCCTTTCTATTCAGGCGAACAAAGCACAAAAAATGCCACTCATATGGTTCCTGTAGCTACTTCCAAAGGAGTGTGATCATGAAAAAATTTTTGGGTGCACTAAGCAGGGGCTAGTAACATCCAGAGATCTGCTGAAACTGACGATTCTTGTAAGCAGGTCTTTTTGGTGCCCAGAACCTTAAAAGTAGGATGGTGCGGCAAGGTAGGATAAGAGATTGGCCCTTGTGTGTGAAATGCGACACTTATCCTTGTGAATGCTCCTCGGTAGTTTAAAGGTGTAATCGGGTTTCTTCTCTCACTCTGAGGATTTTACACGGTACAAGCATTGTTGGAATTGGAGCCGCTTCTCGCTTGCAATGGTGGGTTTCGAAGAAGGAACGGTTCTTCCAATCCATAATGCAGCGGCTAGTTCTTTCTGAGGAGGACAAGCTTCCCACAGCAAACCTGGCAAACGCCAGGATGGCTGCCTTGTGCATGCCTGCTCCTAGATCATGGATGTTGGGTGCAAAACACTAGGACTGATGACAGATCTTGCAGGTGTAATTGAAAGGAAGCATAGCTCCCCCTCTAGAGCAACATTATGATAACAAACTTTGAACTTAGGCCTTTTTTTTTTTTTAATTATTTTTAAAAAAAAAACTCAAATATCTCCCTCGGGATAAAATGAAAGAAGCAAATTGCTGGGGTACGAACTGTTTGTCGTATGCAAAAATTCTAACATTCGTATCGACATCAGTTCATCTAGGCACCTCTCTTTTTTCGGTATGTATTTTAATCGAACATCAGATTAACGGTAGAGAGTGTTTAGTTCGTAACTGAAATCGAAATGGAAATAAAAATCAGAATAGTTTGAAATCGGAATGATCAAATCTTCTGAAGCATTTGGTTCATGATCGAAATTGGAATGAAAATTTAAATCCATAGAGAAAAGTAAGGATTGAATTTTATATAGATTGAGATATTCCCATTCCATCCTGAAATCGAAATTGGAATGAGACTCTTCCTAATCAAATAGTTGAAATAAGAGTCACTCATTCCGATTTTGATTTCAGATCCCCACTCCCCCCAACCAAATATTCCGTACATATTGTTTAGATTGAGGGTACATGGAGGTTCACAAGGAGAAGAAAGAGGAGGGTAAAGAATAAATCCCTGTTTGATCAAATTTTTTGAGAAGTAAAGAAGGATAGAGAAGGATTCTCTCAACTCCTCCATACCCCTCACTTACTCAATTTTCTGTACCCCCGATTTGAAGTGTAATGAAAGAAAAAATTTACGCTTAATTTTTATTTTCCTAATTTATCTTTAATAAAATTTTAAAATTACAACTAGACCATTATATATTCTATCTTCCCAACCGTCCCTTTGCTCTTCGCACTACTCAGAAACTCTATAGCCGTCCCTTCGCCTGCAGGCACATAAATCTAAATATCACGATCTTTAGAAGGCAGATTCGAGATTCACGATCTTTGTCAAAATATCACAAACATTAAACAGTACACTTGAAAAAGATGACATATTTGTCAAAATATATATAAAAATTCTTCTACCACTCTCTTATCCCCTTTATCCAAACAAGGTTAAGATATGTATATTTCTTTACCCTTTCCTTCTCTTTCCAAACAAAAATTCATTAATTCTCTTATCCTTCCCTCCTCTCCCCTCCCCTTATGAGCTCTCATGTACCCTCAATCTAAACAAAGCCGTAGAGTCATCCCCTCCTACTTACATTATTGTGTCTTACCTGTTCAATTACAAGGAAGCTGCGACCAAGTGCCAAGTATCTGGTTGGCACTTGGTCGCAGCAGGAGAACGAAACTAACGAGCAAGGAAAGAGCCAAGTATCTGGTTGACGGTCTGGCCATGTAGACAGATTACAAATGGTAGATCTCAAACGCTGGCACCGGCATATTACCACTGTATTGCTCAAAAAAAGACAGATTACAGATACAGATAAAAACCTCACAAAGAAGCAACCGAAAGACAATAGAGCATGAAACAGAAACACGATCGTTTGCACCAGCAGGCTAAATGAGTTCATCTCATTTTACCCTGAAGCTAATCTCATTTACCATGAGACAAGTTAGCATGCTTGTACGCTATGCTCTCTCCTTCCCAGGAACGGTAAAACCAAGAGTAATAGGAAACATATGACAATTGAGATGCAAGAGAATGAAAATTGAAACTCAATTCTACGATATAATGTCTTCAACTTGCAAGAAGTCCTCAAATACCTCATCACTGTTTCATAGACACATCTATGTTTGAATCTACTAAGTAATTTTCAGAGCTGAACTCTGTTGGCAAAAAATATGCTCAACTGGAGCTTAATAAAGATGGATCTTTTGAATGGAAAATTGTAATTATTATTATTTTTATGTTGTTTTAATATAAACTGGTTTTTGAGAAATACAAACCAAATGAGTTGATGTGAAATCTATGCTCCAGACAAACAAACCTCTATTTTATTCCAACGTATGGGAACTGCTCAACCTAAGGCATTATGTCAATTGACAGGGCCACACCTTTGACATTTGTTGCATTATGAGGGTTTTTCAGATTCTTCATCAAGCTTTCTCCATGGATTAAGGGCTTCTTTGATAGCTTGAGCTTCAGGAGAGCTCTCCCATGCTCGCTTTTCTGACTCCAGAACAGTTACCTTATCATCTGCAAAAATGAGAGCACCCCATCATCCTGTGCATATGGTGGAAGTACAACTGTCAGGATTCAGAATCAATAGAGCAGCATTTGGTAGTCACAAGAAAATGGACACATAAGCATGCTGTCTCATTTCTACACTACTATTTTCAGCCTATATAATGGCACTCTTCTCGATTCCTAGCATGAAAATAGATGAGAAACATCAAAATTCATTATTGTTATTTTAATTATTTCACAATCCTGCTGCTTTTATCTGATGCATGATCACTATTGTACTTTCATTTAAACTTTGCTGCTGAAACCAGCAGTAATGTAGTATTAGGATTATCAGTGTTGCAGTCTGTAGTCACAAAAGGTGTAACATATATGATACACCATTCTAGCTTTATTCAAACTACTTTAATTCTAGGTCCATTCTTCATTCCTATGTGCATATAACTTTCTAAATGTTGAACAACTCCTAAACGTAGCAATCTGAAATAGCACATTTTGGAGCATGTTTAGAGTTGTCTCAAGTTAATGTTTAGACATGATACTGCACAAGCTTCTGGGAATAAAGTTTTGCCCAGGCTTGAAGCGGACCGATGTCAGATACTACCTCTGATCCTTGATTAAACTTGAAGGTATTACCTTTGTATCTTAATCCAGATGGCTGATCAGCTTAAAACAATCTCTACGAATTGTTTGACAATTTTATGTTTAATCTTATACAATAATATTATCAGTTTGTATTTGAGATTAAAAACATATTTTCTATAATTTTTTTACGAATTTTGTGTTTGGTCTTACACCTGTCAGTAATCAGATTTGTAATATTGACTCTTCTAAACTCTCCCTAGAATCTCAAGCCCTAGACTAGGAACTATTTCCTCACTAGCTTGCTCCTCCTCTACAACCTAAATCCAGACCTGCTTAACACCCTCATAAAAACTTCCCCACACCCAAACTTCTCCTGAGCCCCCACCCTCATCCCTACTCAGTCCACGATACAAATATACCAAGAAATCTACCTTCGAAACTCATTTTCACATAAATTTCAAATTCGATTTTCATCTTTTCATAACATAAATTTGTAAAGAACTTTGGCATCATGTTTTAATTTTAAGAAGTTGAAACACATAATGTTCTAATAACAAATGTTCTTTTGGAATAGACAAACCAACTCTCCTTTTAATAATTATGGCCCTAGAAATTTGACTCAAATGACCAAGGCCTCTCTTAAGCTTAGACACATTAGACATATCTACAATTATGTAATGCTAGAGGAAGCACACCCCCCACCCACCCCCCCCCCCAAAAAAAAAAAAAAAGAGTTCTTTTTCTCTCTTTGATCCCTGAATCAGAAGAAGACACAAGAAAGCAAGAGTGAGACAAGAAGAAGAAGAAAGGGAGGGGTCTCATACAGAAGCCGGTGTGGATCATGAAGAGCTCCATCGCGGCTCCACACGCCGCCGATACCGCAGCGATCTTCAGGTACCAATCCGAAAACTTCATCTGAAACACCCTCCGGCGGCCCGCTTCTTGCCTCAGATTTCTTCTGTTTTATCGTCTCCCCGCCAAGAAGTTCCAGCGAAACCGGCAGTGATAACTGGGCTAGCGAACACCCTTCAGAGCAGCAGGCGGCGAAAATGCTTACAAAGATTGTCCTCGTGGAGGCGGAGGGGACGGCGTGGAGGGGATAAAGGTGCCGCCGGCGTTCTCCGATGGGGTGTGGGCGGCGGCGGAGGCAAAGAAGTGGGCGGACGCCAAGCTTACCCATTTGAAGCTTATCTATTCCAAAATGGGATCCGACTAACGGAATATTTGCCGTCAGTCTGAATCGCTCCTATTTGCACCGATCGTACATACCTAAGTTTCATCTTACGGCCGACGCTGCCTTGTGCCGACTTCCAACCGGTTTATATTGTTGTAATATTATAATTAAAATAATGATAAATTAGATAAAAAATTTTATTTTATATTTTTAATTAAAAAAAAAATTTATTTGAGTTTAAATTAAAAATAATTTTTTATTTCAAATATAAATTAAAAATAATTTTTTATTTCTAATTGAAATGATCGTTATATCTTTATATCCTCGTACGATTATACAATAAGACAGTATTGTTTTACAATAATGCAGTACTGATTTATTATAAGATAGTGTTATTTTTTAATATCGCAGTATTGCTTTATAATACGTAACACAGTACTGATTTATAATAAGACAGTACTATTTTTTAATATCACAGTATTATTTTATAATACTGTAATATTATTTTATAATAAGAGAGTATTATTTTATAATAGTATTATATTACAATAAGACTGTATTATTTTATAATAAAGTAGTACTATATTATAATAAGAAAGTATTATTTTGTAATATCCTTACATCATAATAAGACACTATTATTTTATAATAAAATAGTATTATATTACAATAAGACAATACTATTTTCTAATATCGCATTGCAGTGTTGTTTTAGTATTGGTTTATAACTGCAGAGGTAATTTAGTCATTTATGTCAATTGGGGAGCTGCTTTTAAGTGAAACTCAATTGGGGAGCTACTTTTAATTTTAAACTCAAACAGAGAGTTTTCACTAGTTTATCCTTAAAATAATATATTAACTACAGTATGACTATTATTATACCATTGATATTATAATTTAGTATTCATAGTTTTCCAAAAATTATATTAGTATCTGTAATATGCCTCTGCTGGCATAATGTTGTAATATAGGTCATATTATTAAAATTATTGAAAGTTGGAAGAGAATATTGGCTAGATCCCAAAGAACTACATATGTGTAAAGCAAAATTTTGCAAGTTCTAAATTTTTTTGAATATATTTCAAATATTAGAGAGAAAAAAATTATTGAGTTAGTAATGCAAAGATAGATAATATAATAAGCGTAAAAGAGTCTTCTATGTCTTAACTCATCTTGAATGCCAAGAAAAAAAAAAGATTGAATTTATAAAAGAGACTCCAAATTAATTTTAAGCTAACACAAAAACCGACCCAATTTGATCGAGCTTGAATATATTTTAGTTAATATTATACATTTCAAATATACTTGCACTGAAATAAAGTTTAATTGGGATATTCTTTCATTTTTTGGATTGATAAATAAGCACTCATTTTTTCGATTGATAAACAAGCACTCATTTTAGTTTGACCGGGCTTGATTTAGTCTTGAGTTGATCGGCTTTGTTATCAAACAAATCAAATAGCATCCAGTTTGATTCGAGTTAAAATATATAGCTAGAAATTATTTTTGATCTAAGCTTGATTAGACCTAAGTTTTATCAAGCTCAACTTAGTAACAACCTAAAAGAGAGTGACATGTACGGTGGATGTAACCTTAAGATTTATGTAGATATATTTTAAATTATATTAATATATATAAGGAAGAAAATTTTAGAGAATGATATGCAATAAGCCTTTTATAATAACAAACAACCAAATAAACGTTAGTATAATAGAATTAGTTTCAACTTGTCTTAGTTATTAAAGAATCAATAAAAGAAAAATAAGTAATGATAGAATGCCCAATCTTGATATAAAACAATCTCTGTATCATATGATGGTCACAATTCAAGGTTTTACCCCTTTTTTCTTTGGGAGAGGGAGGTACCAAGGTGAGGCCCTTTAGAGTTTTTTTAAACTAAAACAAAAAAAAAAAAACTCGGTCTGAGTTTTTGATTGTTATCTCTTCTCTGATATTTAATGGTAGAAAATATTTGTATTTAACAGGTAAAATTGTTGCTAGAATTCTTTCATGGTCAAATTCAAAACAGAATAATATAGTTATTTCTAGTTGTTCCTTTTTAGTCAAACCCTTAGACACCCCACAAGAGATTCAAGCTATTCCACTAAATATCTTTCCTTTATATTGGTTTTGGGTCTTGAATATATACTCCTAGTAGCAATCTTAAATCTAAATGCCACAAAAATCTAGTTAGAAGGAGATTCTCAAATTGTTGTGTCCTGGTTATTTTCTTCTAATGATGGAAAGTATGATACTAATCCTTTCGTGCTAGATTTAAAAACCTGGAGGATGAGATACTCCTCCTTTATTGTTTCCCATATTCATAGGGAGGCCAACCAACTTGCAGATTGTACAGCTCGGGTGGCTATGACAGTGGATTTTCAAATTGAAAATGTTGCTCATCTTGATAGTCATGCTATTCAAATACTTATGAAATTACTTATCAAAGAGTGAGATAATAGTGTTAGTTGTGTTGGAGAATACCTACCGACCGACCGATCGATGGTCGGAGGGACCGACCGACCGACTGACGGCCGGAGGGACCGACCGACCGACTGACGGTCGGAGCGACCGACTGACGGGCGCCATCACCGGCCGATTAACGGCCCACTACCGACTGAGGATGTGTCAGTCGGGCATACTTCTCCCGACCGACTGAACCCAGAAGTCTGTTGGCCGACTCACGTAAGACTCGCCGACCAACAGAGAGGCCCGACGCCACTCAGCTGGCCACCGATCTAGGGTCGATCGACTCCTCCGATCGTCGTACAGCCGCCAGAGCTTGTCAGTTCTGACAGCAACATGCGGCACTGTCACCTAGGGGCATTGTCCCGCCTAGGGCATTGTCAACCCTAGTGATTTGACAGCCCCACGGCGACATGACGCTTTTACGGCGACTCTGACAGTCTACAGTGAGTTGACAATTCCTCAATTGTTCGCGTCATTAATGACGGCGCCATACCGTGCTCCACTATATAAATCGGGGAAGGCAACAGTGCAAGGGATCCCATCTCGATCTCTCCACTTCTCGACTTCGAATCCACAGGCTCGCTCCTCTCCCTCTCTCTCTCGATTGAGCTCTCTGTCTTCATTTCACTGTTGCCCAGTCACCTCTCTGACTTGACCGTCGGAGGGTCTCCGCCGGAGCCGCCTCCGGTCAGTGTGGACTTCTCTATTTTGCAGACGCACGTTCCCCGACGATCAGACGACGAGGCGATTGACCGCAACAAGTTGTATGTATAATATTGAGCTCTTCATCTATAGGTTCTATATGTTTATGACTGGTGCCACCTTACTGCTCGTCCCTATTGGACATCGCCATTCTTATGTCATTGGATTTTCTTGCTACTCGAGCCCTAGATTATATGATTCTACTCAAATTCCATGCTTACAAATAAAGAGTACATGATAGACTCCAAACTTGTAGCTCCGGGGTATATGTACGCCTGGTTCCTCCACACAATGTATAGTGGTTGTTCTTACTCAGGTATAAATTTAGAAACTTTATATAATGGTTCCTATGCATGCTTGGTTGTACATGTCCCAAGGCTCCAAATACTTCATTACTCTTTTCAACTCCTACGGAACTCTCAGCTGTGATGCCGCTGACTCACATATAAATGACATATTCTTCGACTTCATGAGCCACATCTCCATGCTGATTTTTTGATTGTTGTATTCCAACATACTAACAAGGATCTATTTCAATATAGTTTTCTTCTTTTTGTGTAGTCAACATATATTTTTTTTTAATGTAGTCAAAATATTATGTACAGTATTGCATGTTTAAATCTTGTTTTTGCTGACTGAGCCTGCTTTTGTGCTTGCTGGCTCTAGTTTTGTTTCACCCTTGTATTTATCAGTTTTCATTGAATAAGAGTTTCACACCTTACCATATATATACACACACACACTCTTGTAAATATTACTTATTACATATTTATTTTTAAAATTTCTATTGATATATCCCCTTAAATTAGTCTATTTTTATAATTATATCCCTACATATTTTTTGGTAAATGGTGTTAATAAATATATTTTAATAAATATGTATTTTAAATATAGAGTAACTTGCATTAATATTTCTAAAAGTTTATAAAAAATGTAAATTTTTATGGTACAACCAAAATATATTTTTTAATTGAAAGGATAATGTTATCCTTTTATATTTAAAATGATATTGTTGCAAAAAAATATGTAATAAATTATATTTATAGTGGTGAGAAAATTTTTTTATTTATGTTCTTATTATTTATTAACTCTTGATGTAGGCATCACTATTATGAACCATAGTATCCCTATCCATATTTTTTCCTTCTATTTACATTCTAAATCTATATTAAAAATAATAATTTACTATTTTATCTTTAAAATGAAAAAAAAAAAAAAAAAACAAAACTTAGAAGAGAGATCAAAACAATCCACGATGTTTCTCCATTTGTTTTTCATAAAAAAATCATTTATAAAACTCTCACGTATGCATAGCACGCACGTGAACGACAACTAGCTACGTTTCATCATTAAAAAAAAAACAAAAAGGCAACTTATGTCGACCACTATGTTTTTGCCATTTTTATCAAAACCGTGGGTGTGGCCGCCCCAATGGCCGAGCTTCCTTGGTGAAGCGAAGCAAAACCCTCGCTTTCAATAAAAATTCACAGTATTCACTTCCAGCGCCTCGATCTCTCTCTCTCTCTCATAAGGTACGATTCGAACCATACGACCCTAGTTCTTCCTCTTCTTCAAATCGATGTCCTTCTATGATTTCCGTCCAATCTCTCTTAAATTTTGTGTGATCGTATGCTGAGAGTTAGAATTTCCCAAGCAACTTGAAGTCTTGTAGCTCTGATTTCTTCTCATAAGCACTTCTTTCATGTTATCTAGGGTTTGATACTGGTACGTGTTTTTACCTAAATCAGTAGGGTTCACATTGAATTTAGGTTAAGAATTTTCTTATTTGCTCTGACTTCTTTAAGCACTTCATAAGTAAGTTCCTTTTGTTTATGATTATATTGATTGCGCGATGCATTTGTGGAGTACGATAAGCATGTTACTTTTGTATCATTTAGGGCAAATTCCACTATCTATGAGATGTTACTATATTTTAACTATTTTAGAAAAAAAAAAAAGAAAAAAACTATTCTGTCATAGTTTTTGCAGAATGTTTTGTTTGGTTGAATTGGTACTACTAGTATATGCACCTGCAATGCATGTCAAAATGTTTTTACCATGAGCTTTTTGTAATCTGTATTCGTTGATAAATATACTCCTAGTCTTTGGTTAATGTATGTGATGCATATGACTGATCCCACTCGTAGAATTATGATTTTTGTTGTTGTTGTTGTTGTTGTTGTTTATGGATAAACATCCAGTTCTGGTTAATTGCCTGTCTGCCTGGCTTATAATGTACTCCACCATTTTTAGTTTATAGAAGTGAGGCCCCTTAGTTAATAGTCTAAACTATTAAATTTGGAGTTTTAAGGCCATTATTCACAAAAGCCAGCAGAGCTAACCTACTTTCTTGGCAAGTAGTTCTTTGACACAGTTTACATTAATCATGTAGACAACCAAAATCATGAATTGAGAGTGGAATCAACCATCATGAGGTAGCAAACATGCAACTTTCTTAGTCAGAAAGCAATGAAAATTGTGTTATATTAGACTTTGATAATCATAATAAAGTAAAGATTTGAACTAGAGCCTGCATGAGGACCTTTCCCAATTTTTGGTTCTGAATGAATGCATATTCTTCATGGTCCTACTGGCTTTTAATGATCGAAAGCTTCACGATTGTCTTAAGATAGTTTGTGCTCCTTATATGGTAATTATATCTAGCATGTACAGCATTGTTTTCTACAGTAGTTAAGATCGCCATGCCCATTTATTACACATTTCAACTTCACTTCTGAGTCCGAGTCTAGGGAATAATCAAGTCATGTGCATTAGTTTTGCTTCCTTTGGCGCATTTTTATTTTTCTTGAGTTTGGGATCAATCATTCTTGGTTAAATTGTACATGTTTTATCAATTATAACTTGTAACATGCAATGCGCCGATGAAAGCTGTAGTTTATCTTGTACCATAGACACATGAAGGTACACACTCTTTCAGCCAAACTCTAAAGTATAGTAGAAATAGCTACCATTTCTCCACCTTGTTTGTTTCGTGGAATATTGCCGAGTTTATATGCTTCTCAATCTGTTTAAAAGGCTTGTATATTCCTGAAATCATTTTTACTGTCGTCTGGTGTTGTTAAGGGGCATGCCTAAGCTATACCTGTATCACAATGCTTGCCCGGGTGCATCCTCAATGCCTCGCCTACCTCAGGCCGAGGCATCAAAAAGATGACCTTCTCTGCACCTTGCTAAGGGGCCGAGGCATAAGGCATGCTTTTAGTGCTGTCTCGATGTTTATGATGCTGAATGGTTGCAAATGTGCTGTATCTTGTGTGCTTTAATGAGCATGTGCATATGTGTTTGTCTAGTTGTTTTGTGTTTCTACGTGTATGTGTATGATTGCCTGGGGGTGGCCGAAATTATTTCGTGTTTGCATGAGGATTTTTTGTGCATTCTGTTTGTGTCTACATGTATGAAAAATTGTATATATATGTATGTTTGTACATGTATCTGTAAACATCTATGTGCAAACACATATATGAATTCATGATGTTGATCATATCTGATAATAAAACTAGTACGAACAAACACAGTGCACAAACAAAAAATCACATACAAATACACACTTACACAAGCACATGCATAGCGTGCACCTTCCTTTGCATCTTGCACCTGTGTTGCAAGAGACCTTGATGAGTTGGTGTATTCTGTGCCTTTAATGACTTTGCTGTCATCAGTAATTAATCTATCCACAGATAAAGTGTAATATGTGTGAATTATGTTGCCTCAGAGTTCTCTGGAACTTGAAACTAGTTGTTGAGGTTGTTGTGACAGGAATCTAGGGGCTGCCAATTGTCTATTAAGGATAAATTGATGAATATACACTCAAATACCAGCTTATGGCACAATTTCCGTTTGTCCATAATATCTCTTTGTTTCCCTTGCAATCCAATTCTGGGCTGGTTTGCAGTGTAAACTACTATTGGTTTTCATTGGTCTATTTAGCAAACAAACTAGCGGTATCAGTTGACTTGAGCTAGTACAAGCCAGTACAGACCTGTTGGACCTAACTCAAACAATTAGTGTGCTTTTAAGACTGATCTATGTGTGTCATTTTGAGTTATAACATTTAGAGTAAGATGTGTTTCTCTCTTTCCATTTCAACATTGGAGGAAGAAGGGCAAGAGGGAAGAAAGGGAAGAGGAGAAGAAATACAAGTTAGAAAAACAGGGTTCACTTGGAAGTGTGAAAGTGTTTAATTTATTATAGGAATGTGACGGACTCATGTACAAAGATTGTGTGCATTTGTAAGTATAATCACTAATTGATTACAAAGTCATAAAATTGCCTGCTATAGAGATTATAAGGAGGGTTGTTTTATTTTTTCTACATGTTCTGTGATGAAGTTTCCTTTCTTATTTTCTAATTTTCCTAATAGTAACATGTACGGTGGATGTAACCTTAAGATTTATGTATATATATTTTAAATTATATTAATATATATAAGGAAGAAAATTTTAGAGAATGATATGCAATAAGCCTTTTATAATAACAAACAACCAAATAAACGTTAGTATAATAGAATTAGTTTCAACTTGTCTTAGTTATTAAAGAATCAATAAAAGAAAAATAAGTAATGATAGAATGCCCAATCTTGATATAAAACAATCTCTGTATCATATGATGGTCACAATTCAAGGTTTTACCCCTTTTTTCTTTGGGAGAGGGAGGTACCAAGGTGAGGCCCTTTAGAGATTTTTTAAACTAAAACAAAAGAAATACTCGGTCTGAGTTTTTGATTGTTATCTCTTCTCTGATATTTAATGGTAGAAAATATTTGTAATTTAACAGGTAAAATTGTTGCTAGAATTCTTTCATGGTCAAATTCAAAACAGAATAATATAGTTATTTCTAGTTGTTCCTTTTTAGTCAAACCCTTAGACACCCCACAAGAGATTCAAGCTATTCTACTAAATATCTTTCCTTTATATTGGTTTTGGGTATTGAATATATGCTCCTAGCAGCAATCTTAAATCTAAATGCCACAAAAATCTAGTTAGAAGGAGATTCTCAAATTGTTGTGTCCTGGTTATTTTCTTCTAATGATGGAAAGTACGATACTAATCCTTTCGTGCTAGATTTAAAAACCTGGAGGATGAGATACTCTTCCTTTATTGTTTCCCATATTCATAGGGAGGCCAACCAACTTGCAGATTGTACAGCTCGGGTGGCTATGACAGTGGATTTTCAAATTGAAAATGTTGCTCATCTTGATAGTCATGCTATTCAAATACTTAATGCTGACGCTTATGAAATTACTTATCAAAGAGTGAGATAATAGTGTTAGTTGTATGTATAATATTGAGCTCTTCATCTATAGGTTCTATATGTTTATGACTGGTGCCACCTTACTGCTCATCCCTATTGGACATCGCTATTCTTATGTCATTGGATTTTCTTGCTACTCGAGCCCTAGATTATATGATTCTACTCAAATTCCATGCTTACAAATAAAGAGTACCTGATGGACTCCAAACTTGTAGCTCCGGGGTATATGTGCCTGGTTCCTCCACACAATGTATAGTGGTTGTTCTTACTCAGATATAAATTTAGAAACTTTATATAATGGTTCCTATGCATGCTTGGTTGTACAAGTCCCAAGGCTCCAAATACTTCATTACTCTTTTCAACTCCTACAGAACTCTCAGCTGTGATGCCGCTGACTCACATATAAATGACATATTCTTCGACTTCATGAGCCACATCTCCATGCTGATTTTTTGATTGTTGTATTCCAACATACTAACAAGGATCTATTTCATATAGTTTTCTTCTTTTGGTGTAGTCAAAATATATATTTTTTAATGTAGTCAAAATATTATGTACAGTATTACATGTTTAAATCTTGTTTTTGCTGCCTGAGCCTGCTTTTGTGCTTGCTGGCTCTAGTTTTGTTTCACCCTTGTATTTATCAGTTTTCATTGAATAAGAGTTTCACACCTTACCATATATATATATACACACTCTTGTAAATATTACTTATTACATATTTATTTTTAAAATTTCTATTCATATATCCCCTTAAATTAGTCTATTTTTACAATTATATCCCTACATATTTTTTGGTAAATGGTGTTAATAAATATATTTTAATGAATATGTATTTTAAATATAGAGTAACTTGCATTAATATTTCTAAAAGTTTATAAAAAATGTAAATTTTTATGGGACAACCAAAATATATTTTTTAATTGAAAGGATAATGTTATCCTTTTATATTTACAATGATATTGTTGCAAAAAAATGTGTAATAAATTATATTTATAGTGGTGAGAAAATTTTTTTATTTATGTTCTTATTATTTATTTACTCTTGATGTAGGCATCACTATTAAGAACCATAGTATCTCTATCCTCCTTTTTTTTTCCTTCTATTTACATTCTAAATCTATATTAAAAATAATAATTTACTATTTTATCTTTAAAATGAAAAAAAAAAATCAAAACTTGGAAGAGAGATCAAAACAATCCACGATGTTTCTCCATTTGTTTTTCATAAAAAAATCATTTATATTTTCTCTCACGTATGCATAGCACGCACGTGAACGACAACTAGCTACGTTTCATCATTAAAAAAAAAAACAAAAAGGCAACTTATGTCGACCACTATGTTTTTGCCATTTTTATCAAAACCATGGGTGTGGCCGCCCCAATGGCCGAGCTTCCTTGGTGAAGCGAAGCAAAACCCTCGCTTTCAATAAAAATTCACAGTATTCACTTCCAGCTAGCTGGCATCGTCGCCTCGATCTCTCTCTCTCTCATAAGGTACGATTCGAACCATACAACCCTAGTTCTTCCTCTTCTTCAAATCGATGTCCTTCTATGATTTCCGTCCAATCTCTCTTAAATTTTGTGTGATCGTATGCCGAGAGTTAGAATTTCCCAAGCAACTTGAAGTCTTGTAGCTCTGATTTCTTCTTATAAGCACTTCTTCCATGTTATCTAGGGTTTGATACTGGTACGTGTTTTTACCTAAATCAGTAGGGTTCACATTGAATTTAGGTTAAGAATTTTCTTATTTGCTCTGACTTCTATAAGCACTTCATAAGTAAGTTCCTTTTGTTTATGATTATATTTGATTGCGCGATGCATTTGTGGAGTACGATAAGCATGTTACTTTTGTATCATTTAGGGCAAATTCCGCTATCTATGAGATGTTACTATATTTTTACTATTTTAGAAAAAAAAAAAAAGAAAAAAACTATTCTGTCATAGTTTTTGCAGAATGTTTTGTTTGGTTGAATTGGTACTACTAGTATATGCACCTGCAATGCATGTCAAAATGTTTTTACCATGAACTTTTTGTAATCTGTATTCGTTGATAAATATATTCCTAGTCTTTGGTTAATGTATGTGATGCATATGACTGATCCCACTCGTAGAATTATGATTTTTGTTGTTGTTGTTGTTGTTGTTTATGGATAAACATCCAGTTCTGGTTAATTGCCTGTCTGCCTGGCTTATAATGTACTCCACCATTTTTAGTTTATAGAAGTGAGGCCCCTTAGTTAATAGTCTAAACTATTAAATTTGGAGTTTTAAGGCCATTATTCACAAAAGCCAGCAGAGCTAACCTACTTTCTTGGCAAGTAGTTCTTTGACACAGTTTACATTAATCATGTAGACAACCAAAATCATGAATTGAGAGTGGAATCAACCATCATGAGGTAGCAAACATGCAATTTTCTTAGTCAGAAAGCAATGAAAATTGTGTTATATTAGACTTTGATAATCATAATATAGTAAAGATTTGAACTAGAGCCTGCATGAGGACCTTTCCCAATTTTTGGTTCTGAATGAATGCATATTCTTCATGGTCCTACTGGCTTTTAATGATCGAAAGCTTCACCATTGTCTTAAGATAGTTTGTGCTCCTTATATGGTAATTATATCTAGCATGTACAGCATTGTTTTCTACAGTAGTTAAGATCGCCATGCCCATTTTTTACACATTTCAACTTCACTTCTGAGTCCGAGTCTAGGGAATAATCAAGTCATGTGCATTAGTTTTGCTTCCTTTGGTGCATTTTTATTTTTCTTGAGTTTGGGATCAATCATTCTTGGTTAAATTGTACATGTTTTATCAATTACAACTTGTAACATGCAATGCACCGATGAAAGCTGTAGTTTATCTTGTACCATAGACACATGAAGGTACACACTCTTTCAGCCAAACTCTAAAGCAAGGTTTCCTGTATCGGTATCGGTGGCCGGATCGGCCGGCCGGCGGTACGATACGGCACGCCTCCGTTCCGTTCCGAACCGAGGCGAACCGACGAAGGAAATCGGGAAAGAAAAAGAGAGAAAGAGAGAGAAATAGAGAGAGGGAGGGAGGGAGGAAGAAAAAGAAGGAAGGAGATCCGCCGGAGGCCCTCCCGCGGCGGACAAGTAGTTTGCCGACAAGTAGTTTGCCGACTTAATTAAGTGAAGTCGGCAAACCACTTGCCGACTTCGTTTTGAAAAAGCTTTTTAAAAAAAAAAATCCGAGAGATCGCCCCTGTTCCCCGCGCGGAGCCGCAGGAGGCCATTCCGCCGCCCGACGGCCATCGCTGCCCGTCGGAGGGCCTCCGGCGGCCCCTCCGACGGATCCCCTTCCTTCTTTTTCTTCCTCCCTCCCTCTCTCTCTCTATTTCTCTCTCTTCCTCTCTTTTTCTTTCCGAAAATGGCATGTATCGTTTTGCATGCCGGAACCGTCTCGGTTCCCCACCGGGACGGTTCGGCACGCCCCATACCGGGCGGTTTGGCCCGGTATGGCAAACCCTGCTCTAAAGTATAGTAGAAATAGCTACCATTTCTCCACCTTGTTTGTTTCGTGGAATATTGCCGAGTTTATATGCTTCTCAATCTATTTAAAAGGCTTGTATATTCCTGAAATCATTTTTACTGTCGTCTGGTGTTGTTAAGGGGCATGCCTAAGCTATACCTGTATCACAATGCTTGCCCGGGTGCATCCTCAATGCCTCGCCTACCTCAGGCCGAGGCATCAAAAAGATGACCTTCTCTGCACCTTGCTAAGGGGCCGAGGCATAAGGCATGCTTTTAGTGCTGTCTCGATGTTTATGACGCTGAATGGTTGCAAATGTGCTGTATCTTGTGTGCTTTAATGAGCATGTGCATATGTGTTTGTCTAGTTGTTTTGTGTTTCTACGTGTATGTGTATGATTGCCTGGGGGTGGCCGAAATTATTTCGTGTTTGCATGAGGATTTTTTGTGCATTCTGTTTGTGTCTACATGTATGAAAAATTGTATATATATGTATGTTTGTACATGTATCTGTAAACATCTATGTGCAAACACATATATGAATTCATGATGTTGATCATATCTGATAATAAAACTAGTACGAACAAACACAGTGCACAAACAAAAAATCACATACAAATACACACTTACACAAGCACATGCATAGCGTGCACCTTCCTTTGCATCTTGCACCTGTGTTGCAAGAGACCTTGATGAGTTGGTGTATTCTGTGCCTTTAATGACTTTGCTGTCATCAGTAATTAATCTATCCACAGATAAAGTGTAATATGTGTGAATTATGTTGCCTCAGAGTTCTCTGGAACTTGAAACTAGTTGTTGAGGTTGTTGTGACAGGAATCTAGGGGCTGCCAATTGTCTATTAAGGATAAATTGATGAATATACACTCAAATACCAGCTTATGGCACAATTTCCGTTTGTCCATAATATCTCTTTGTTTCCCTTGCAATCCAATTCTGGGCTGGTTTGCAGTGTAAACTACTATTGGTTCTCATTGGTCTATTTAGCAAACAAACTAGCGGACTTGAGCTAGTACAAGCCAGGACAGACCTGTTGGACCTAACTCAAACAATTAGTGTGCTTTTAAGACTGATCTATGTGTGTCATTTTGAGTTATAACATTTAGAGTAAGATGTGTTTCCCTCTTTCCATTTCAACATTGGAGGAAGAAGGGCAAGAGAGAAGAAAGGGAAGAGGAGAAGAAATACAAGTTAGAAAAACAGGGTTCACTTGGAAGTGTGAAAGTGTTTAATTTATTATAGGAATGTGACGGACTCATGTTCAAAGATTGTGTGCATTTGTAAGTATAATCACTAATTGATTACAAAGTCATAAAATTGCCTGCTATAGAGATTATAAGGAGGGTTGTTTTATTTTTCCTACATGTTCTGTGATGAAGTTTCCTTTCTTATTTTCTAATTTTCCTAATAGTTTTAATCGTTAGTTTATAACTTGATACTGACATTTATCAATTTGTACCTGTTACCATATCATGTTTTGGGCCATGATTTATGTCAAAACCAGCACCAACACTTAAGCCTCTGTTATTGGGTATCTGATTGCAGTTATTTAACCCCAAAGCAGTGAAGGCCATCGAAGACTACGATAACTGGTGGGTTTCAGATTCAAAGAGTTTGACAACTAAAAGATGTACAACATAGAAAATCATGTGTCAAATTGTTTTAAAGGATGTACAAAGCTTAGATATACGTATGATATTTCACAAACAAAATAATCAAGCTACTGCCTGACAGATAATATGAACTTTGGTAATTATCTTTAAGATTTCATTAATTATTGAGCTCTATTTTTTAAGTTTGGCATTTATATATATCTCTTTGCCCATTGTTCATTTTCTAAATGATCATCTCTGGTTCTTCATATAAGCATATTTCCATCTTTTATTTAAGTATTTTCAGAGTGCTAGCAAGTGATGCAATATTTTAGCGTCCAAAAGTTTTGACACTCCTATTATCCCAGAGACTAAGGTTTTCAGACAACACAAGTTCACATTAATGAGAATAAAAGAGAGAATCAATGAGGACTTTCACTCCCTTTCAGTTTGTCTCTGCCTGCTACTTTTTTCCTTAGAAGAAAGAGGGAGAAGAAGAGGAACAGAGAACGAGAAGGCAGCAAAGCCGAGGCATGAGCCCTTCAATACTTGTGATTTAGTAATAACAGCAAGGACTATTTCAATATCTTTTCCTTTCTTTTCAAGTTAGGGCTTTGCCTCCTACTTCCATGGGTAATAATTCAGTCGAATTGTGTTGCATTAGCTTTTTACATATTGCAATTAAAAAATGCTTTTGGGGTATCACATGGCAATGTGCCATTGTATGGCTGACCAAGATCTGGAATATTCGTGAAAAACATTAAGTGGACCTATAGTATGTAAAGCTCATCTTCAAAATGAATAAGCTTAATCTAGAACTGGGCATCCAATTTGTTTCCTTATCATATTATGTTTTTTATGTTTTTTTTTAAAATATCTCGTCTTGTAAATTGGAGAATTTCTTTTCTTAATTTTGTAATATATTGTTAGTGGGTCCTGAATTTTGTGACTGTTTGGAGTGAAACAAAGTTCTGTCACTTTCTGGAATACTATGTCATGTCATTACTGGACAGAGTCTGATATTTAGTTTCATTGTTCTTATCTGGCATTGCTCTTGTACATTTACTTCCCATTAATCTGTGTTGAAAAATATTAACTGGCAAGAGAATGAGCAGTCATAGTTACCCTGAGTATTAAACAATTGTGTGTCGGTTTTAATGTCAAGTATGATTGAAGCGTCCCTTTCATTGAAGTTGATTGAGATATTCTGTTACAGGTTCTCCATTATGCCTGGCAGTCATAGCTAGCAGATTAAACTATGGCCCCAGGAAGTAACAAGAGAAAAGGTGGGAACACTGGTGAAGTATCACAAAAAGCATCATCTGAAACAAGAACCTCCAAAGCACTGAAGCCTGAGACAAAAATTGCAAAGAAAGATCCAAATCAGAGCTTGGCCAAAATAAAAGAATCTGAAGGATCTCCAAAGGCTCAAGTACAACCTGAGAATAAGAATGAAGACTACAAAAACAAAGAAAAATATGTGGCCAATAGAAAGGAGAATGGAAAGACACAGGGAAAGGACCAAGGAGACCAAAATGATGAAGAGAAGCTTGGTGGGCTGATATTCATGTGCAATGGAAAAACCAAACCTGATTGCTTCCGTTACATGGTCATGGGTTATCCACCAAACCAGCAAGAGCTTGTAAAGAGTATCAAGCTTGGTCTAAAGCTCTTCCTATATGATTTCGATCTTAAGCTTTTGTATGGCATCTATAGGGCATCATCTGCAGGTGGGATGAAACTTGAGCCATCTGCTTTTAATGGGTCCTTCCCTGCACAGGTACTACTTATTTAGCATTTCATATCTGTAGTACCATTTCAGAGTAAATACTGCTGAAAATAAACCAACTCATACATTCAGAGGCACATGGCAGACTGCAGAATGATATTAAGCACTGTTCTCTTAGTTTCCTTGTGAAATCCTCTAACATCCACCAAAAATTTTGACAGGTCCGTTTTGAGGTTCACATGGATTGCTTGCCTCTGCCAGAAAGTGTTTTTAAGAAGGCAATCAAGGACAATTATGAAGGCAACAAGAATAAGTTCAAGATTCAACTAACTGTCCAGCAAGTGAGTAACAAAATCTTTTCAGAAATCATGAATCAAGCAGTTATCTTAGCTGCTCATTTACTTTCTTGACTTTATTTGATCATGGACCTTTTCTTTCCCCCTTCTTTTTTTTTCCCTCAATTTCATATCAGGAATACTTCCTTCATAGGTTTGTCGGACAGTAAGTTTGATGTGACATTTTACAGGTGAAGAAGCTCACTGTGTTATTTCGCCCTTCTCCTAAGCTCCAACCGAATATTGAGGTTCATGCTTGTACTCCACATCCAGCTCCAGTCCCTGCACCACTGAGGACTACTAGGCCGTCAATAGAAGCACCTCTGCATCTGCACCAAGAGACATTGGCCAAGGGTCCATATGGCCTTGATAAAGCCAGCAGCTACTATAATGCACCCCCTTACAAGGAGACTCCACCAAGTGTGTCTATTGTACATGATCTTCTTTCTCGCACTGAAGAGTATCGAGAATATGGTCTCAAGCAAGATCCCCCAATGCCTGCTCCTGCTTCCATGTCAAACTTGTCCCATGGAACCCAGGATGCTGCACCACCAAGGTCCTTTATACCAACCGTAGAAGCTTCGCTGCATCCATACCCAGAAACATTGGCCAGAGGTCCATATGCTTTTGATGAAGCCAGGAGGTATTATATGCCACCTTCACACCTACAGACCTCTTCAGCGTCAAGTGATTTTGTTCGACATGATCCACTTTCTCTGACTGATGAGTATCGGACATATGGTCTGACGCGACAACTGCCTTCACACATACAAACCTCCTCAGCACTTGATGATTTCGTTCAACATGATCCTTGTTCTCTGACTGAGGAGGAGTATCAGAAATATGGTCTGAAGCGAGAACCTCGGATGCCGGTTCCTGCTTCCTCCATCTCTGCTCCTTTGACGTTAGACATGTCCCCTGGAAACAGGGATCCTAATTATCCTTTTGAAACTGTGCCATGTCAATCTAGTAGAGCGCTATATCAAAATCCTTTGGATTATCAGATGGATCTCTTCCAGAATAGAGTGGATGAGACAGAGTATAATTTGCTGACAGTGGCCGAAGCACCAGTTTCTAAACCAGCATCTCATCTTACCCACTTGTATGGTGTATCCAGGAGAGGTGAGGTTGAATATGGAGAGCGGGTCATCGAGCCTGAAAGATTGCATTCTACTCATGCGGCAGATGCTTTCTCAGATAACAGCCAGAGATATCAACATCTAGATAGCAGGGCTGAAGTTCAGTTCCTGCCTGTGTCATCCCGATACTCCTTTGCTGGCCTTCTTCTTCACACAGATAAGTCTTCGAGGTAGCCTGAAATAGGAAGATCCTGCCATTTCTTAAAGACTGGAGGCATTTGGTGCAATGTCTTATCACATGCCAATGCCAAGCACTCTGCTTATAGAATGATGTAGGTACTGGTACATGCTCAAAATGTAGTATTCTATACTAAATCATGAGATGACTGAGCCCCCACATTTGTTCTGTTAGCAATATTTATGGCTGCAAGTTTCTCATCTGCTGTGTCAGTACTAAAAGTGTGCTTATAATTTTTATTGGGAATTTTATCATTCAGTCTGTTGGCAGAAGTTGCCAGTATGCTTGTTACATTTAGTCTGATCCTGTACTGCAATTGTCTAATGGAGTATGAGTGGTCAGCCAACATATTACATAAAAATCAATTAAAATTGTGCTTATGGCTTGGATATGAAAATTGAATCTGTACATTTCATGAATGCAATAGACTTTCTGTTGCTGTTTGTTGACTGTGCTTCTCCATTGAATGCATACCAAGGGGTTATTTTGTTGACCAGTTTTAGTAAAATAGATTCACAGATGATCTAAAATGAATCGGTTTCACAAAATGGCTATTTGCTTTTCCGGGAGACTTGCTCTACTAAAATTGGCAAGTCATTGAACCTGAAAAATGTACAGAAGTTTTATAAAAATAGGTCTTTTCTCAGTTTTCATGAAATCTGCTTCACAAAAAAAAAAAATCATGTTTTATTATTATGTGGTTTAGAAAAACCTAGGGGCATCCAATCAGCCGGAGGTAACATCCAGGGACAAATTTAATGTCTTCTCATCGTCAAAGCCATGGATGCGTGCGTGTAAATACTGATTGGAGAACAATAACATTCATTGGTTTTGAGCCTCTGCTCTCCAAGTTTGACATGCCGTGTTTTTTGCCCCTATTGACGCTTTCTTTGTGGAGCCCCTGGAGGATTGACGGCGTCAGCAATTTCCAACCCATCCCGTCTCGAAAATTTAGCCCAAATAAAACCTAGTCAAGGACCCAACGAATCCAACCGTCCAAGACCAATCCAACCACCCAAGAGCCGTCATCTTACGGCGTTAGATATTTTTTCTTCGTTTTTATTATATAGTTTGCTGTTTGCTCATAAATTTGAGACAGATAATGACAATTATGTCTTAAGGGTCGTTAACGGCGTCATCAAATCCGGGATATGGCGTGTGGGTATGGTGACGCAGACCAAACCGTTTCCCCCAACCTGCCCCTGTCCGGTGGAAGAATAACGAAAACGAGAGGGAGGAATAGCGAGGCCATCTTCTTATCAAAGTGGAGGAATGGGGAGTTCCGAGCCTCCAAGATCATTTCCATCCGGAGGTACGCTTATCCGAATATCGATATTACTTGTTATGTATTTCTTGAAATAGGAATAATTTGAGCCACCGTGTTTTTTCATATGTTTAAAGCTTTTTTTTTGCGCGCAATTCTTGGATGATTTGCAGGGCTTATGGAAAGTGAAGGGAAGCAGAGATCTGACGTGCCGTATGCCCTTTACCATTTCTCCACCAGTGGTGCAGCGGTTGCTGTTGCTACCACTGTCACGCATCCTCTAGGTTTTTTTTTTCCTTTTTTCTTTTTTGTCTTCCTATTTTAGCATCTTGATTTGATTCCATTTTCTTCTGGATGTCATATGAAGTGGATTGGTCTAGTGATGGATAAAGATATCTAGATTTTTCGGAATTCCTAAACGAAGAATAAATGTTAGGATTGGTACGACTTTTTGAGATTGAAACCACCTTTAATGCACTTGAATGATATGAATCTCCACAATGCCTTGTAGGAATGGTTATGGATGGGAATAAAGTGTGGATACTGTGAATTAGGGTTACGTGCGTATGAACTTTTTTTTCTTTTTTATAGACGACCATTATTTTATAGGATTGATATAGCTTTTCATGTTTTCATATTGTTTTTGATTTTTAAGAAGATACCTATCTACACTGCTTATTCATATTTCTTTTCATATATTTTGGGAGGGGCTATGGTAATTCAAATTTCCACCACAATTTGTACAGATAGTTTGTTGATGATGCCCAAAGTGTCTACTTAAATCATTTTATATCTTTGTTTTCTTTTTCTTTATTCTTTTTCTTCTTCTTTTTGATTCCCAATGATAATCTGAACCTTTTAACTATTTTTTCATGCTGTGGAATGTTCAAGAAACTTCTGGTTATATGAGAAATATGATTACAAGTGCACGTTGGCATGGATATGTACATAAATTTTTAAAAATTGAATCTGAATAATCAAAAGCCATTGAATAAATACTTTTTTTGTGGGCGCGCGTGGGTGAGAGTATAATATTATTAGACATTGACTGCTAATTATAATTTACTTAGACAAGTTTAGAGAAGATTTATCTCCAAAATTGCCTACATGACATGGCAAAACTTTTTTAGAACCTTTTAGAAAGCAAAAGGACTTGTCTTGGGATATTTCAAAAATTCTTAATTCCATCGTGATTGTCTGGAAAGTGGAAATTGTTGTGAAGTATTTATATGATAAATACCAACACATCCAGGTGAATCAATGGAAGTCTTATGATTGAAGTCTTTGTGCTGGGCACAAAAGACTGGTGGCTACAAAATTTTTGTCGAGTGATGGCTTAAACACTACTTTGATATCAAGAACCAAAGAAGTCAAATTCATGAAATGGACGGGAAGCATATGTTTAGCGAGTTCGCATCATTGTTGACTTCGTCAATGCTGACAATATTTAAAGAAGGGAACTTGTGCTGATTTTGTCCATACTTCCTAGTGTACTAGATATCGAGTGGAATTAGACATAAGTAAATGATGTTGCATAAAGTAGGAGCAAGACTTAAAAATAGAAGGCCTGCCTCAGTTATTAGATTTTCTAAAGACTGATTTCAATGACATTGTACCTTGGTCACTGAAATTTAACAAAGGCAAACATCATCTTGCTGTATGTTGATTGAAGATTTCAAGTTACATTTGTAAAGCTGAAAGAAGTGAAAATGGGTCACAAAAGTGCACAGAGTGGAGCAATGTTACACAGGCCTTATGTCCAGCTCAATTTTCTATGTTGGCCACATATAGGCGAGTCTGATACACATCCAACAGTGTGGATACTTAACAAATTCTTGTTTTGCAAAGCCTAAAGACTGCTTAAGGTTTGGGCTCTTAGCTATGAGTTCAACCCACCATAATGACACTGGAAAGGAGCTCTTGCAATTGGAGCTTGGTTAGGGATAGAGGTACTAAAAAACTTTTAGAAATGTCATCTGACACGTGTATATATTTTGGCTGATTATACTATTGGTTAGAACTGTAACTCCGGCATTTTAAGTTTTTTGAGGCATATAGAAGATAACATGCTAAATATTTTTTTTAGTATTTTTTTTCTTTTTTTTTTTTAATATTTAATATCCCTTGTTTGAAATTGTATATACCAAATGAAAAATCTTACCTGCTGATACATGTATAAAATGAAACTGGTGGTGCAGATGTTCTCAAAGTTAGACTTCAGATGCAGCTTGCCGGCCAAAGAGGGAACTTGATTGGGATGGTATCTTTCCATGGCTACTAGCTGTCTCATCAAGCTATTAGATTTCTTTCTTCTGATATTGGAGATAGTTGCTAAACACAATCTTTGAAACCTGCAGGGAGAACTTTCTGCACAAATAATTAAAAGCGAAGGCCCTAGGGCACTATATTTGGGCCTTGGACCTGCATTGACTAGGTCTGTCCTTTATGGAGGTCTTAGGTTAGGCTTATATGAGCCTTGCAAATGTATTTGTGACTACATGTTTGGATCAACTAATTTTCTTGTGAAGGTTGCATCTGGAGCATTTTCTGGTGCCATAGCAACTGCATTGACCAATCCAACGGAAGTCTTAAAGGTAGAATACTGCACACTGTCAATTCTATGGAACTGTTGTGATAATCCCTACATAATGGAGAATTCTCTTTACCTGTGCATGTATGCAGGTGAGGCTGCAAATGAACTCAAACACCAGAAGGGGCCCTATTAGAGAGATGCATAAAATCATGTCAGAGGAGGGCATAAGAGCACTTTGGAAAGGTGTTGGCCCAGCAATGGCCAGAGCTGGTTCTTTGACTGCATCACAGATGGCAACATATGATGAATCCAAGCAGGTTTAGCTCTTCATCGGATGCACCCCACCCTTCTTTCTCTACTTATTAGCAGGCATTTTACATTGTTTTAAATATTTAATTGAATAATATATTATTCTTTATCCCTTTTTTTAACTCAGGCTTTTGCTTTTGTAGATAACTTCATTTACTTTCCTCTGATTCAGGCCTTGCTCAAATGGACACCTCTTGAAGAAGGTTTTCATCTACATCTCATGTATAAGGAATTCCTGGTTATTCTTGTTGTCTAGATCTGTGAATTATACTCTGAAGCTGCTTTTAGATTAGAATGCTGAGAAATAACTAACATCAGTCTATGCCTTTTTGAAGCTCAAGTTGCATAGCTGGAACAGTCGGAACCCTAGTAACAGCACCCATCGACATGATCAAAACCCGCCTTATGTTGCAACAAGAACCCACGGGTGTCAGAAGTTACAGAAATGGATTCCATTGTGCTTACCGGGTATTAAACACAAATGCTTCATGATGCAAAGTTTTTCTGCACATTGAGCAATATTTCTCATATACATTTTGTGTCGAATATCAAGTATAAGTTGGTACAATCTTGTAGTCTATTCGTTTTATTTGCCAGTTAGGGGCCTAGCCTCATTTTATCAGGTCTGTGCAATGATAAAATTTTGTATATAGAGAAATATGAAGCCATCATCATCGTGCCATGATAAAATTTTGTATCTAGATAAATATGAAGCCAGCATCATCGTACAATCACAGCAACCCACCTGGGCAGCTAGCACATTTACATGAAAAATTATACAGCATTTCATAATCATTAGAAGTTACAGGTCTGCAATCATAATGCTTGATTAAAAGGTAATTCAAAAACATCAAATTGTTTGATTTGTAATTCCTGATTTTCTTTTTCAGAATTAGGAATTGGAACAAAAGTGGGATCAAACCCAAAAGCCAATACTGGCTTTAACACTCACTGGCTTCCTAGAACTCAGATATTTTTGGGTTGCAAAATACCTTCACCCAGAGTATAATGGGCATTGAGATCAAGTAATAGAGATCTACTAAGGATGTGAACAGTATCAACAATTCTTACATGGTTATTTTAGTCCATCCAAAAGCCAACAAATTGCTATGAGTTTAACAAATGTGTTGGATGTCACAAATGTAAAATAACGATGTATGAATGATTACAAGATAGCTATGTTGCATGCTGAGGAGTCTTAAATTTATACTTACCTGTGAAAGCATTAATGGGTTTCCTCTTGAATTTGTAGTGTAGAATTCCTAAGTAAACCATATAATTTACATTTCTGGAGAAATATATTTGATATAGATAGAGTCACTAGATGTTCTATTATACATTTTATATGAATTAGATTCATATCTGTCATGCTAATGAGGGCAACATTAAAGGAAGCAACAGATAAATTAATCTTGAGGTGTAGGGAGGATGGATCACCATTTGCATCTTCCCTGATGAAGAATGAGTTGTTATCTGGGAATTTTTAACTAAACATTTTTTTTTTTTTTGGCCTTTGTTGATCTTAGACCAAAAACAGTGAAGTGTTGAAATTAGATTGACAATCAATCTTACTGCAAAAGGCTTAAGTTTGCTCTCATTTGAGAAAACCTTAAAGCCCATTTCCAGTGTCTTCTTGTAGATGTGATTTCAACAATTTATTCTTTAAGTAACATTCTGTAATTTTTGAAGAAAATTAAGAAAAGTGTTGTAATGCATGTCAACAATCTAATTTTGGGCCGGTGGTGCCTGAGCCCACTATATGGCTAAAAATACATTACTCATCTAATAGCCATGTACATCGTCACCTGTTATATTGAATAGAAATTCTACATGCAGTACACATATCCCCCTCCTAAAACTTGAGGCAGATTGCAGATTGTATTTGCATCTAATAATTTGTCATTTGTCAAGGAAGAAGCAGTGATGCTAAGCATGAAACTTCAGGAAGACTATATATAAATACACAGATATATGCATGTTTGTGTGCATGTATGTATGTTGATAGAATAGCCATAGTTAATAAAATATGAAATCCATTTTACAATGGTGCTGGAGGTTGGACAGGCTATAGATGATATCAAAAGTGCAGCAGTTTGTGTTATTTTTTTATCTTTTGTGCTATAATGGATGACTTTATTAGGCATTTGCTTATGTTCTTCCTATTGAAGTGGTTAAGCTAAAACTCTACAGCTGCTCACTTATGGCCCTCCTTGTGACATGGTTAGCATTTTCTGTTAGTTACTGGGCATCTGTCTTGTAGAGCAACATGTTTTAAATTGGCTTTGTTCATCTTTTAAATGATATCAGATCATTTAAAACTCATGGATCACTTCTTTCAAAAATTATCCACATAGAGACAGAGTCTTATGATGATATGCTATCACAAAAAGTTTGCCATCCACATGATCTATCTAGAAGGTTAGAGATAGTATCATCCAAGGATTAAAGTACAAATCTTTATCAGTCCAAATCATCCATATAAGATCGTATCAATAAGGTACCACATCCATATGGTTGCGACATTGATTTACATGGTATTTTACATCTATTTTGTTGTGCAAACACCAAGAGACATACCCTCTCTTAAGAGTTCAGTATTGTACCATACTGGTCCATACCACAACGGTAAAGGTTCCGGATCATGACTTCAATCGTACTACTGTCCTAAAATAATTATTTCTCTTCCCCATGCTGGCATGAATATTACCTGATTGCCTCATGGTTTGGCTTGCGGCTTCCTATCACAATTTAAGTCTTGTATTCATGGGTTTACCCAACCAGGTTTTTCTCAATTACCTCTATGCAATCCATACACTACATATATCATTTAAGACTGACTAGCTGAGCGAGTGAAACCATTGCTTTAAATTTTTTCAGCATCCATGCTTAGTTGGGAGCCAAATCAAGATAAAGAGTGATTCTTTCCTTCTTTGCTTTAAGACATCTAAAATACTTAACTTTTTTGTTGTTGATCTTAAAGGGAGTAGACTGAAATGCTTATAATGTTTTTGGTTGTATCTTCTGTAAAATTGTGATTCTGATCTAGCATATAGTGCAAGATGAACTTTTTGCGAACAGCCCATGCTTTTTCCCCCTCTTTTAATTGGTTTTGTTCATAATTCTGAAGTATCTTCTTCTTAAGATTCAAGATGAGGAAAAAGATGCTTATGGTTTTGTTGAGCTCTTACTTCTTTTTTGTCTCCTTATTTTGTTTTTTGGTTGGGTTGTTGGGTTGCTTTCAGGTTGTGCTTACGGAGGGCTTCAGAGCACTTTATAAAGGGTGAGGATCATTTGCTAACTTTATCAAACATCAGAGTATTTGATGCAAATATTGATGGCACACAAGCATTCTTGGGTGTGCCTGATGCTGAATCAGTTTTATTTATATAATTTGGTGAATTTATCATTGCTGGTGTTGAACATGGTTGTACTGCTTTAACCTAGCCATCTGAGCTTTATTTTTTCATGATTGCCATTTTTCTTGTGTAATGTCTTGCTAAAGTATGTACACCATATCAAATCATTTAAACATGTTATGTGTAATGATTTCAATTGAAGACCTACAATCAATTCTCTTAAAATTCATTACCATTGGCCTTAATAAGTTTGTATTTTCTTCCTTTGAATTATCTTAAAAATTGGGTGGGTTCTCCCTCCTTGTTCTCCCAGAAAAAGGGGAAGACACAACTTATCAAGTTTCAAACCCATTTTTGTTATCCTATTCTATCATGTTCTTGACTTGAAACATAGAAATTAAGATAACAAAATAGGAATTTAAAAGGATTGGAAATCTTTAAAACTTTAGTAAAGAACCATGTAAATATGATCCTCGTCTTTGCACAAAGCATACAGTGATGAAACATGCTGAGAGATGGTCAAGTAGTTAATTTGCCACTATGACAGAGAAAGGAAGGCATATATGGACATGCCATATGTTGCAGGTCAAGAGCAGACTGCTGAGGGAAGGGATCAAAGTTGTAAATGAAGGAATGGCCACATGAGTAAAAAATAACCACTTTAGTTTCAACAGTACCATTTTGTGAATAGAGTTCATCAAGTTCTTCTCCGGTCAATTCATATCCCAATAAGGATTGCTCCCTTGATTGACAAGAACAACTTCCTTATTTAGCATGAATATTAACTTTCTAAGATATCTAAAATTTGCTTGCTGGACAAACCCAATCTGAGAATCCAAACTGGCATATGAGAACGACCGAGTTCAAGAGAGAAATAGCAGAGTTCCTATGGTTTTTTTTTCAAAAAAAATTGTGTTGGTTTGTGGGGGGGGTGGTGGTGTTGTGGTGCAGGCATGGCCCCAACTGATCCCCTGGCTCTACCTCTGTTAAGTTAAATTTAAGAAATGAGGAATCAACTGATCAAGCTTCAGATAGTGTTGACAACTTAATATAATTAGATGTATTTGTAACTAAAGGCATTTGAGTTTTAGAAATTATCCATTTAAAAAATAACGGAATGATTCCATTTTATCATTTACTGCTATGCTTTGATTAAACTGTTCAATTATAAAGAAACAATGGATTCTACTTGAGAAGAAAAGAGGGGAGAAATACTCCAGGCTTTGTTTGTCGTATCTCTTTTGGCACCCCAAATGATCATTCCTAGTGATATCCTTGGAGGCTGAACTGCCAAATTCCTCCAGATCAGTCCATTTCAATTTTCAATCTCATCTTTCCTTTTCAGGAGTGTGTCTGCAAATGACATAGACATTGTTATCTCATCATGAATGAGATCAAAATTCTCATTTGCAAAAAATAGGATAAGCCTTGTTTTTTTTTTTTTTTTTGCAATGTTGATGGTTGTACTATGTGAGAATTATGTGAGAAATATTTACAGAGAGACCTTCATGGATAAAGTTCAATTTTGATTTATTTAGATACAACTGATGGACTGAATACTTGGTATCATGATTATAAAGGGTCGGTCAGTTTATGGTTTTTTTAATTCTCTTGTGGTAACTCTTAGTTATCTTTTTCCAGTAAGAAACTGAGGAGTTAGACACATTCTTTGATGTATTTAGTCATGGTAAACATGCATGCTAACAAGAGTTCACTTTAGAACGAAGTTGGGATGAGATCTCCCTGTTAGCAATTTATGGTTTTCCCATCTTTTCAGGTGCTTTCTTCTGCTTGAGTCTTGTCTGTCTGCTCTTTAAATGTATCTTCCTTCAGGACCTTTTATAGCATTCTATCATTTTTATTACCTTCTAAGTTGGTCACAAAATAACTTTATGGAGTACATCTGCCAAATATTTTTTATGTTTTCTTCAAAATTTCCACAACTAAGTAAGAAGTAACGCAAACATTGGGCAGTTTATTAAAATGAAGGCTATCCTGAACCCTATACTGATTTGGAAGGATATGGATGAAGGGATTTGGGAAATGGGAACCTTGAAAACAAGAAGCAACAACAAATGTGGCAAGCCAGTGAGACTTGGGTCCTCCAGTTGGTGCCCATCTCCCTTGCATATGTGCTGAGGAAATTTCAGGGTCCAAACAGAGAAGGTGGTACTCCAACCATACTTTTCAAAAACAAAAGAAGAAGGTAAGATGTATAATAGTGGACTTTACCTGTCTGCTGATTGCATCAAAAAATCCCATTATGTTAGAGCGGTAAATGCCTACAATTCACAAATGCAATAACTGGAGTTAGTTTGTTATTTAGCATGCCGCAGGGTCAATAATGTTGGCAACTAGGGTCTAAATTTTGCTTGGCATGCAACAATGACCATGATATTTTCTTGGTTGAGACCCTTTCTGTTATGATTAGATAGGAGGTGTTGACATGCTATTTTTATTCGTCTCTGGAAACAGTATGGACCTGAAAATTAGTAAAAAAGGAAAGACATCTGATTAGAATGGTGTCATATCATTGTAGATGGGATGGCAACTTTGATAAACAAATAATTTTCTAAATGAAGATAGTTGAAGATTTCCATCATTATCAGGATATGGTCCTATGTGCTAGATCCTCAGGCCAATCAAACTGACTTGTTATTGGCTATCTGACCTGAGTACCATAACTACTGTGGATTTCTCCTTATTGTTTGACGAAGTTGTTGTCTGCCTCTTGATTGGCATTTTATTTTGATCCATGGCCCATGCATAAATGTATATAAATCAGGTATAGAAACAGGTCTAAGTCCTATGTGCAAAAAGTAGCCGAACTGTTTGCAAGACTACTTATAAAGTGGCTGTGTGAGGACCAATCATCAGATGGCGGTCAATGAAAGAACTGGGTGTCAATTTCCCCTGGTTCTTTTTGACCACATGCCTGGATGGTTTAACCTGAAAGCATGGGTTAATTCATGGTGAAGCATGCTTTTTATTTATATGAACCCAATGACAGAACTATTATGTATGTCTCTCAGAAATTTAAGTACTATTATCTGTGGATAAGTACCAGTAAAAGCTTACTCTTTCCACTTCTTGGCAGAGCATACCCTTACCCAACCTAAGCTAGTTAATCATTTTATTTCCTTTATTTATTCATCTGCCATACATTGTCTACTTTCTTTTGAACTTTCATTTATCCTTGATGGGCGTGAAGACATACCTTCTGTTATATACAATCGGCAAATATTGCTGCCTGAATGCTGTCTAAGAAAACTCAAAAGAAACTGTTGCTTGAATAAATTAAGCTGGTTGAAATAATTCCTTTTCAATTTGCACCCTTTACATTTGAATACTTGTGTAATAATTTCTTTTGCATCCATATTTTATGTATCAGAGGTTTTGCTACCTTTGCAAGATTAGGTCCCCAGACCACAATCACATTCATTGTCTGCGAGAAGCTACGAGAAGTTGCTGGAATGAAGGCCATCTAATTGTGGTGGATATTCCAAGTTAATCTACTGCCACTTTCCGGATGTGAGCTCGTCGATACATTCTAACAAGTAATGCCACCATTCCTTCCATGTTTGCATTCAGAGGCCACACCAGATCCATCATAGATACGCTGGCTTAATCATTCTTCAATGGTCGTCTTTCCTTTACCAATTTGGTTTGTAATTTATATTGCATTATCTGATTTGATCATTCAACTTGAGTTAGTTATTGTACATGGCATTCATCATTCCAAGGAAATAAAAAATAAATTCAGCTGTTATGACATCCATTTGATTACCTGAGGAGCACTAACTCGAGAACAAGAAACTTCAGCTACTGAACAAAATCTTGGTCTGGCCAACTGATGAAATCTCCTGGTTAAGCCGAGAAACAACTATGGTAAAATCAGCAGAAGTGGAATCACTTGAGCTAACATTGTTCAAAATTATAGGAGATTCTGTCGCCTTATTTCTAATTGCATTTGGGCTAGCCACTCGAAAGGGCAGCCTTGAGATTGTGCATTGTTATATTTGAAGCAAAAATTTAATGCAGGAGCAAAATGGTAATTTTAAATTTTTTTCAAAATTACTATTTTACAGCAAAATTATTAATTAATCTCATTAATTAATACTAATTAACCCTACACTAAGATCTAAATATGATACAACAGCATGCATTTAAATTTGAAATTCAAATTTGAATCAGTAAACGTTTTACAGTACTGTGTTCAGAACACATCACCTTTTGCGGGTAGTCGATCACCGTAATTTGATCACCGTCGGAGGGCTTTGATTGTCATGTCGCAGCCACCCAACTGTCTGGCCTCTGTGGATCGTCCACACGAAGCTCCCGTCTGATCAGCTCGTTACGAATGCTAGTTCGTGATTTCACCCTTTTGATGGCAGATGTTGATTGAACTCCTTCGATCGATGTGTGCCGACTTCTCGGATGCTCCGGATCGTCTGCACAGTTACTTGAGAGGCTGATAGATCTCTCTCTGAAATTTGGTGGACTCACGACACTCATGGCACACCAATCTCACTTCCCGAACCCTAGGTAGAAACTCTAGGGTACACACCAAAAATCCTGCGCCCAATTTTCTCTCTTTTCTTTCTTTTTCTCTCGGAAGGTTTTGGACCTTCACCTTACGTAGAAGCCTTCCTCACGCCCCAAAGTTTCTCTCCTAATTTTTCTACGCACGTCCCACCTTTCTCTTCTTTTTAAAACAACGTCGAACGTGTCTTATCCGCGTGAGAGGATAAAGACAAGAGGTTACACATTTGAATTCAAATCAAATTTGAATTCAAACGAAAACCAACTTATCCCTATCCTTTTGGGCGTGAGAAGAGAAGGGGCGTGGCTCTTTGTGCGTGAAAAAGTTTCACGAGAAACCTTTTCTCGTGTAAGTAATGTGGCGCACAAAATGGATAAGGATGAAAGGGCAAGTGATAAGTTATCCATTCAAATTCAAACATGCTTTGAATTTGAATGGCTAACTAATTAATTTATCCATCCATATGGCGCACAAATGAGGACGTGGGGAAGGGTTTTACGTGAGAAAAATTTCACGAGAAGTTTCTTCTCGTGAATTCAAATGGGTGCAAGGAAGTTGGGTGACACAGGAAATTTAAAACAAGGTGGTTTGATTCAAATTGAGCCAACCTAGTTTAAAATAGGTTGAGCACAATTAGACCAAATTAAATCCAACATAATTAGGCTTAATTAGGCTTAATAAAATCCTAATCAAATCAGGAATTAACTAAACCTAACTCCTGATCAAATCAGGGACTAAACCACCTTAGCGATTAGGTCAACATTTAACCTAATCGGGTCAATCCAAACTGAATCCAATTCAATTGGACTTGATCCAAAAATAATTACTCAATCAAATTGAGTTAATTAGTGATTAAATCACTAATTAAACCTCTCATAAATGTTGAGTCCAAATCCAATGGGCAATCAGGCATCAGAGACCATCGATATGAAACCCTGATCAAAGAGTTCAAATTTCAAATTCAAAATTCGAAATTCAAAATTTTTGACCCCGGTACCCAAAATATGTGGAACTCATGATTAGAGAATCCTAATTCTCAATCATAGAGTTCCAGATAGATAAGACTCATAATCAACCATCAGATCAGAAAGGAACCTCTAATGTGTGTGACCCCGCAGGTTCGAACCTAAGCCGGTAGCACAGGAACCAATTTCTGTACTAATCGAAGTGACCATCTAGCAATGGTACCCGACGACCGGATAGGTCGAATAATCGCAATCGCAACATTCAGAACCTACGTGAATATGGTTACCGTATAATTCATCCCTTTTGACCCCTGTGTTTAGGATGACTCAGGATTAAACTGTCAACCCTGATGATATCATCCGAATCGTGCTCAACTCAATTAGTCCTGTGACTCCTCACTAGGACTACCCTGGCCAAGGTTTTGCTAAATTGAAACACGACTGTACACAGCTCCTAAACTGGAGTGGTCAATCCTATCTTGACACACGCACCGACAAGTCAAGTACTTGACTACACCCAGCAACCTTCCGTTACTGAATTAGAAATTCAGGTAGTCCAGTGCCTAAGTGCAGTGAGTTGCTTGCAAGTCACCGTGACGGTCTCAGATCGGAGAGACATTTATACCCATATCCCATCGGAGTAAATCTTGACAGCAGAAATAGCTCCGGAGTTGGTCACGTTCAGTGCAGATGTACCATTACATCTCACCTGTATGCCATACCAGTGTCTCCACACTCTTTGGTTATGAGGACAACCAACCCATATGGCACACAACGACCTATGCTCGATAAATATTGTCGTCCTTGGTAACAACGTATCATTTGGTCGCGAACATGTTTAAGGACTAAACGACAAATCCTCCTTTGTCGAGTCTAAATAGTCCTAAGGACTTCACCACAACACAGGAGTTCATTAGAAGATGAAACATTTGTGATGAAAAAATATCAAAATAACTTTTATTTATTTATAATTCATGTACTAATACAAAAGGAGCACAACCGTCAACAGGCTGACGATTGGCTTTGGGACACTATTCCCAATAATCTCCCACTTGGCCTAAAGCCTATCGGTGCAGTATCTAATACCCATCTTCGACTTGTAGTCGTTGAACTCCTTCACCGCAATGGCTTTAGTGAATGGGTCGGCCAGGTTCTCCTTCCCGTCGATCTTCTGAAGGTCGACGTCACCTCGATCCACGATCTCCCGGATGAGATGGTAGCGGCGCAGAATATGCTTCGTCCGCTGGTGTGCCTTTGGTTCCTTCGCCTGAGCAATGGCTCCAGAGCTGTCGCAGTAGAGCAGAACTGGACCAACAAGGGAGGGTGCTACTCCGAGCTCGGTGATGAATTTCCTCAGCCACACCGCTTCTTTGGCAGCATCTGATGCAGCAATATACTCCGCCTCGCATACTAAATCAGCCACAGTGTGCTGCTTGGAACTCTTCCAGCAGACAGCTCCACCATTAAGGGTAAAAATAAATCCTGACATACTCTTGCTATCATCGCGATCAGACTGGAAACTAGAGTCTGTAAACCCTATAAGTCTCAAGTCCGATTCACCATATATAAGCCACTGGTCCTTAGTATTTCTCAAATACTTCAGGATGGTTTTAACAACCTTCCAGTGATTCTCTCCTGGATCAGATTGGTATCTACTCACTACCCCTAGTGAGTATGCCACATCTGATCATGTACATGTCATGGCGTACATGATAGATCCCACTGCCGAAGCATATGGAATCCTACCCATACGCTCTCTCTCTTGAGGTGTTGTCGGACAATCCCTCTTCGAGAGAGAAATTCCATGGCCTATCGGTAGATAGCCTTTCTTGAAATTTTCCATGCTGAACCTTTTCAGCATAGTATCAATGTACGTGGACTGGGATAAGCCAAGCAACTTTTTGGATCTATCCCTATAGATCCTCATCCCTAGGATGTAGGAAGCTTCTCCCAAATCCTTCATGGAGAACTGTGACGATAGCCAAATCTTTATTCCCTGTAATGCAGGGACATCATTCCCGATTAAGAGAATGTCATCCACATACAATACAAGAAATACTACTGCTGGACCATTAGCCCACTTATAAATGCAGGGTTCTTCTCCGTTCTTAACGAAGCCATACGTTTTGATCGTCCTATCAAAACGTATGTTCCAACTCCGAGATGCCTGCTTAAGTCCATAAATGGACCTCTGTAGCTTGCACACCTTAGACTCATCTGTGGATGTGAACCCTTCAGGTTGTATCATATACACCTCTTCGTCCAGCTCTCCGTTTAGGAAAGCTGTCTTCACATCCATCTGCCAGATTTCATAGTCCAGATGGGCAGCTATCGCAAGCATAATCCGAATGGATTTGAGCATTGCCACAGGAGAAAACGTCTCGTCATAGTCTATACCATAACGTTGACGATATCCCTTGGCAACCAGACGGGCTTTATAGATCTCCACCTTTCCGTCTGCACCCCTCTTCCTTTTGAAGACCCACTTACACCCTATGGGTTTTACTCCTTCGGGTGGGTCAACCAATGTCCACACATCGTTGACCTTCATGGACTCCATTTCGGATTTCATGGCCTCTAGCCATTTCTCAGAGTCAGGTCTCTGCATTGCATCCATGTAGGTGATCGGATCCTCATCGTTTTCATCAAGTTCGATAGGATCACCATCCCGGACCAAGAAATCATAATATCTGTCTGGTTGATGTGGTACTCTACCAGACCGCCTTAAGGGTGCATAATCAATGGGCTCCGGATCTGATCTAATCAAATCCGGTTCAGGTTCAGTAACATGTGTCGGTTTTTTCACCTGTCGAACTTCGTCAAGTTCGACTTTAGAGGCAACAGTTCCTTCACTAAGGAACTCCTTTTCTAAAAAGATTGCCTTAAGGCTGACAAACACCTTTTGCTCATCAGCAAGGTAGAAATAATACCCTTTGGTCTCTTTTGGGTACCCTATAAAATTACACTTGTCAGACCTAGGTCCAAGTTTGTCTGTAATTAAACGTTTAACATAAGCCGGACACCCCCAAACCCTAAGGTGCGAGAGTACTGGCTTACGTCCTATCCATATCTCATATGGCATTTTGGCTACAGACTTACTCGGAACTCTATTTAGAAGGTAACAAGCCGATTCGAGCGCATATCCCCAGAGGGAGATCGGCAGACCAGCAAACCCCATCATGGATCGAACCATGTCTAACAGGGTCCGATTCCTCCTTTCAGACACACCATTATGCTGTGGTGTTCCAGGAGGAGTCCACTGAGAGAGAATCCCATTCTCCCTTAGATACGTCAGAAACTCATTGGAAAGGTATTCACCTCCTCGATCAGATCAAAGAGTTTTAATACACTTCCCAGTTTGTTTTTCTACCTCATTTCGGAATAGTTTGAACATTTCAAATGATTCCGACTTATGCTTCATTAAATAGACATACCCATACCTAGATAGGTCGTCTGTGAAGGTTATGAAGTAGAAAAATCCACCTCTTGCACTTGAGCTCATGGGTCCACATACATCAGAATGTACCAGACCTAAGAGTTCACTGGCTCGCTCACCTTTTTCAGTAAAAGGTGATTTGGTCATCTTTCCAAGAAGACAGGACTCACAGGTTGGAAGTGATTCACAATCACTAACTTCAAGAATTCCTTCTTGAGCCAACCTGTTTATCCTGTTCTTATTGATATGACCTAGCCTACAGTGCCAAAGGTAGACTTCTGACACATTATCTATTCTAGAGCGTTTACCGAATTTTTGAACCACATTAACAGGCTGTGATAGTAAGTAAATTCCATTATTTAATTGTCCAACAAATATTGTAACACCATTCAAAATGATATTGCAAATATTTCTTTTTATTAAAAAATCATAACCGTACATGGCCAAAAGGCCTACAGAAATAATATTTAATAAAAAACTTGGACAATAGTGACATTCACTCAGAATTACATTACGAGAATTGATTACAAGACTCATGATTCCTAAAGCTAGAACTGGAACTTTGCTTCCATCTCCAACATTCAGGAACCTCTCGCCTTCATCAAATCTTCTACTGACCTGCAGACCCTGCATCGAATTACAAATATGATAAGGGCTTCCGGTATCCAATACCCAGGCAGTAGTATCACAAATCGAAAAGTTGCAAGGAGTTATCATATAATTATCTTGCTTCTTCTTTGGCCTGTTCGGGTCCAGGGAGGCAATGTATTGAGGACAGTTCCTCTTCCAATGCCCGTGCTTCTTGCAAAAGAAGCACTCCGCCTGGCTCTGGTCATGCTTGCGCTTCTTGGTCTGACCCCGTGCTACTGTCCCAGCATGAGATTGTACCTTCTTATTTTTCTTCTTCTTGTTCTTCTTCCCCTTCCCAAAGGGTTGACGACGAGAAGAAGACCCTCCCACTACATTCACCGACTCCTTATGGAGTTGGTGATCCTTCTCAAAGTTCTGCAGCAACCCCAACAATCCGTGGTAGTTTACTGCAGGCTTTGTCATTCGAAAATGAGTAAGGAATGGGAGGAAGGACTTGGGCAAGGAATTAAGGATCGCATCCTTACCGAGCTGCTCGTGCAGAGGAAAGCCCAATTTGCTTAGGCGCTCAATCATCTCGATCATATACAGTACATGATCAGTGACTGAGGCCCCATCCCTCATCCGAGCATTGAAAATAGCACAACTAGTTTTGTGCCTTTCAACGTCGTCAAGCGTGCCAAAGGAGTCGTTCAACATTTGAAGCATCTCCTGTGGCTGGGCATTCTCAAACCTTCGGCTGAACTCGTCATTCATTGCTGCCAGCATAATACATCAAACGGTGGTGCGGTCATTGAGCCACTTCAAGTAAGTATCTCGGATCGCCTTACTAGCGTTCGGAGCTGGCTCCTCAGGTGCTGGATCCGTTACTACATAAAGGATCCGCTCATGCTCAAGGACGATTTTCAATTTTCGATACCAGCTATCGAAATTGGGTCCCATGAGCTTGTCATTATCTAATAATGACCGGAGCGACAGGGTAGTGGCCATAGCTGCTTAAAGAAAAACGAGACCTCTATTAGTACATAAATTAATACTAAAGACTTGGACTTTAGTCTAAAGTTTTTCCCAATATTTTTACAAACTGGTAGCCTCATCCTCCAATTCGAGGAATTACTTTAATTCCTTAATGGGTACTAGAATCCACACAGACTACACACGAGCCCAACTTTGGTTGGTCAACCCATGTGCATCTATGGGTAGGTTCTTAACCAGTTGTTTCTCTAAACAACTTCTAGTAATTGATTTTGCCCCAGAACCTAATCAGTAGGCTTTGGCCTCCACTGAAAAGATCTGGTTAGGTCCAACCATTAACATGACTTAATTTAGTGAATCAGACCAATAAATGATCAGGCCCGACTTTGGCCGGCCAACCTAACCACCATCAGAAAGACTCAATCAAATTATCATATTATGAATAATAATTCCATTGGCCAATGAGCACCAGGCCTTTGGGCCTCCAATGATCATTGAACTAATGGACTCATTATCATTCACTTAATGGGAGGCTATGACTTAGTTATCATTATAACTTAATCATTTTAGGGACCTAATAATTTTGAGGATTTTATTAAAGAATAGTAGAGAAGAAATCATCCAGCCAATTTCAATCCTCCCACTGACTTCACCAAGTCAGATTAAAAAGGATTTAATTAAAGCTGGCATTAGGAGCACCTAAATCAGTCATACTGACTTACCTAATGACATGGGTGAGCTCTAATCACCAAGTGATCTAATCAAAATCTAACTTACAAGATTGGCCAGGTAAGTGAAATCAGTGGTGGGGATTTGCCATTAACTCGTCAATGATCGAATCAATGCGAGTAGCTCCCGCTTAAGAACCACTGGTCAAAACTGCCGAACTTACCTTAGACACCAACCGGTTCATTAGTTTTAATTTTGATCAACTTAGTAAATAGAGCTCCACCGCGTAGCCATGAATTAAGTCCATCTTGGTCTAGTTAAAGACATGGACCCATTCAACTACAACTATTGAAGTTGAGTCTAGAGTATCCTTGACCTAATCTAATTCAACTTTTGATTAGATTTGACCAATTACTCCAATTCGTCCATTTTTTAAACTAACCTTAGGTCTAACCCAATTATGGACCTAATTCATCTAACCCATTGACCCAAAAGTTTATGCAATTGTCTTAGGTCTTAATTCACAATTCTAGACCTACTAGACAATACTTAATTCTTTTAATTAAGTACTTGGGCTGATGGGTCAGGGTTTGGCATTTCGAAAATAATTTTCAAATTTGAAAGATTTTATTTTCTGTTCACCAAATGTGTTAACTCATTTCACAAACGGGTCAGCACATTTCATAAACAGCAATTCTATTGCTCATTTCATAACAGAAAATAACTCAAAATAAATCATAAATTTTCTTTTAGATCTAATCTAACACATTCATGATAAATTTCTTAATTAAGTCCTTTCGCTGCTTCATCGGCATGGGATATAATTGCATCGGCACCCCTACCGCCATAGGAGACCCCATCGAATGGGAAGAGAGGGCCTTTAAACCCTACTTTTCTCCTATGACCGGACGGCCATGGCAACCAACCCAATTAGATTACTTGCTACTTGGATCATGTATATCTAAATATACAAATTTCAAAATTTAAATTTTGAATTTCAAATTTCAAATTTCAAATTTTAAATTTCAAATTTGAGATTTCAACCAAATTTCAAATTTCGAATTTTCAATCTTTGAATTTTAAATTTTGAATTTTGAATTTCAAATTTCAAATTTCAAATTTCAAATTTCAAATTTGAGATTTCAACCAAATTTCAAATTTCAAATTTTGAATTTTGAATTTCAAATTTCGAATTTCAAATTTCAAATTTCAAATTTCAAATTTGAGATTTCAACCAAATTTCAAATTTTAAATTTTGAATTTCAAATTTGAAACTTCTAACAAATTTCAAATTTCAAATCTTTTTGAATTTCGAATTTCAAATTTTGAATTTCAAATTTAAACTTATAGATTACACCTTAATCTACGCATGCATATGTATATCATATTCTAGAACCTGCTCTG